>NC_048218.1:65876058-66030471 GCF_002007445.2 Ailuropoda melanoleuca | reverse complement strand
TTTAAATCCCAGCTGCCTTCAGGGACAAAAAGTAAGAGTCCCAAAGAGAGTTCATGCCCAGTGGGCCTTTTCCCTGGTTGGCCTTGAGCTGTCAGGCCATTGTGAACGGGAGTTCACAGAGGAAGAAAAGCTAGAGGTGGCAGAGCATGGTGTGTGGAGGTACAGGGGAGTGGCAAATACAAACCCAGGTGAGCCAGACTTTCAAATCCACCTGCTAAGTAGAAAAATGATCCAAGATGCTAAAATTCTCTGTTGCATGGAACTACTGTCTTCATCAATTCTTTAATACTTTGAATTTTTTCCACTAATCTGAGCAGAATACCTCCAGGAGGCTGGGAAATCTGGTCTACTTTGCTCTTTTCCACTTCCATTTAGAAAGGGAGCCCCTGCCATGACCAGGGAGCCATGAGTTTGTCTTGTCCAGGGATGAATAGGCACATGTATTCAGTACACAGATTACGTGCTAAAGATGAGAAGAACGTTAAGGTGGGGTGTAAAGATGCTTATTATGATTTTATACTATTGAAAAATCACACAACATCTAAATGTTCAACCACACAGGATTGGTAAAGTAATCCATGGAATATCCACTGTACAGAGCCATTAAATATGACACTGTGCAAGAGTCATTAATATCATGGGAAATTCCATAGTCTATTGTTAAGTAGGAAAAAATAGATTATAAAACAGCATGTACAAACTTATCCCAATTGTAATATACTGGTGTGTGTCTATGCATAAAAACTACATATATACATGTACACAGTGGGTTATCTCTGGAAAACGGGATTATGGCTGATGTTGTTAATTTTAGTGTTTCTTTAATGTTTTTTGTTGTCCAGTTTTTCTTATTTATTTTTGAAATAATTCAAGAAGAGCAAATTCCCTCCTTTGTGTATTAATCTTTCGTATACAAGATCTTTGTATAATATTCATGCACTTAAAAATTTAATAATTAGGTTGCGATCATGATACCATCTGCAAACAGCATTTTAAAAGTGAACTTATTTAAAGTTTTGGGTAACCATGTTCTACAGCTGTTCACTCTATGATGTGATTCCATGACAAATAAAAAATGGCTACCATTCATCACAGATAAAGTTGTCCTATGACTAAAAGAATGAAGTCCAAATAAGCTGTAAAAAGAAAATTAATTTTTCATTAAACGTCATTTAAAGATTTGCCATGCATGCAAATAGAGTTTATCTCAGGAATGCAAGGCATTAAAGAAGATTCAAGTGAAATTAAATTCAAATAAAATCAACATGTTTTTGGATTAAAAAGCTAAATATTATAGCAGATATCTGTTGAATGAATCTCTAAGTACCTATTATGTGCCAAACGGATTTTCAACTAGACTTCCATTTGGAGGAATAAATGGATGAAAGTAATTAAGCATTTTTTAGGGAAAAAAAAGATGAATAATGGGCTGGGCTTGTCCTACTAGATATTAAAATATACTTTTTAAAAGTACATTATTAAAAGGTGGAACAGACATAAGAATTAGCATACAAATGAATGGAGCCTGATTCATAGACCTAATACAGATCTGGCATATTTAAGAACCTAATATATGATAAGGAAAGAACCTAAAGCAATAAGGAAAAGACAAATTATTCAAAAATGGCACTGGAAAAGTGGACTATTTGGGAGGAAATAGTCAAGTTAATCTTTACAACTTCATACCATACACCAAAATAAATTTTAGACAAATTAGAAGCCCAAATCTTAAAAATGACATATAAAAAACACTTTAAGAGGAAATATGGGTGAGTAAATTTAACTGATCCCTGAATGAGAAAAGAGTTCTCTGGGCATAAAAGCTTTAAAAGAAATCTGAAAGGAAAATACTGATGATTTTGTCAACGGAAAATTTTACACTATACATCAGAGTATAAACAAAATTTAGAACATAAATGACAAACTGGGGAACATATTTACAACAAATCTAACAGAGAAAGAATTAATACCACTCCCTATTTGAAAAACAGGCAAAGAATATAAATAGACATTTCAAAAAAGAAGAAGAAATGGCTAATAAACATAAGAAAAAGCAGTCAACCTAATTAGTAATCAAGGAAATGCAAACTAAACAATGAGAGGTTTTAAAATCCATTAAATCTGTAAAGATTTTGAAAAGGCAATAATCCTCAATGCCGGCAAGAGCCCAGTGTTAGCCCTCCCTGCCCATAGTTCTGCTAGTGCAACATTTCCAGAAAGCAATTTGGCAATACGAATCATGAATGAATAATAATACTATGCATAACCAATGACCTAGCAATTCCCCTTCTGGATGTCTATCCTGAGGAACTAGGGAAACTGAGGACAAATATTTAAGGACGAAGAGTTTCAAGCAGCACTTTTTATTGCGGTCCCAAATTGCAAAGAGCCTAAATGTCCAACAGAAGGGGATGAGTTAGATGATCTTGAAGTAGCTATAAATAGTTTGAGTAATTTCTAATTTCATAGAAAAATGCTCAAAATATGTAAAGTAAAAATTAGGATACGAATGATACATGTACTGTATATATTAGGTTGAATCATATGAAATTTAAGACTTAACTGTTTTTTAACCTTCAGAAATAGCAATTTGGTATGATCCCAAATATGGATATAATATATTTCTGGGTTTGGGGATTATGGGGATATTTCATTTTCTTCTTTATACTTTTCTATAGTTTTCAAACTTTCTACAATGAATATGTATTAAAATGTTAAAGTTGTATAATTACATGAAGATCATATAAAAAACACTCCAAACTCAAATCTATATTAAACCACCTCTCTGCTTTCTCTTGCCTAGAGTTTGCAGTCCTCTGCCTCTTTGATCTTTTTTATCTCCATGCTCTTCATCTTTTTCTTTGGTTTATTTGCATGTCCTATATGTCTCAAATTTTACATGATTTTAGTCAAGCATTTTCTGCTTCATACCATATGGCCTGAAGAGTACTCCCATTATAGATGCATCCATATTAAAACTCAAGGATGGGTAGAGGACAGTTTAGATCATGAGGCTATTTAAATTTTAATTAAATAAAATTTAAAATTCAGTTCCTCAGTCACATTGGTCATAGTTAAAGTAGTTAATGGCTATCACATTAGAGAACGCAGATAGAGGACACTTCCATCATTGCAGAAAAATTCTATTGACAGTGCCAGTCATTTAGATGGATAGATACCCTACAAATGGTTAAGTTGCCTGAGTACAGGGTCCATGTCAAGAGCTCTCTTGGAATGTACTGGGAATGTTCTCCATATCCTATAACCAATGACTGAATGAGTAAAAAAGAGCCACGATACAGCTGGCTGAAGGGCTCAGCCAGCAAGGACCCAGGGTCCCTAAATATAGATCTGCCATCCAGGAGAGCCACAGACAAGGTCATCCTTGGTTTAAGCACATGAGCCTAGGAAAAAAACAAGTGACTTCTCTGCACCTCTTTTTTCCGAAAAATATGATGGCTAACTTTTGAAACTTGATCTAATTTTCCAATGGGAACCAAAGATTTCAGTTACTAACTGAGTAGGCCCTCTAGATATTTTCAACACCTGAAGTCCTAACTATATACAAGACAAAAAAAAAAAAAAAGAACTACACTGAGTTCCATTGGCTCAGGTAAGAGTGATTGATACAATTAATGCTTAGAGCTAATAAAATACTCAACATACATTTCTTTTCTATAGGCTATACGTATATTTTTGTATTTGTTCACATCTTGCAGTGTAAAATAACTCGTGTTGTTATTTCAATTTTAAGACATTTTTCTCATAACAATAAAGTTCTTTCTTGCTCTGGAATGCCCTAGCCCCACTTTCTATGTGGAGGTTTTTGTCAATGCCCAACACACACACACAAATGTCACTGTTTCTCAGTTTTCCCATTTGCAGAATGTAAGTAACACCAATCTCATAAGGTTATTGTGAGAATGAACTGAGATTATGACCATACCTTGTGACTAGCAGATGGCAGGTGTCCAGTAAGTGCTAGGTGATTGAGTGAATGAGTGAATTAATGAAGTGTCTGGACTATGTGATTGACTTGTAACTGGGCTCAGCTATACAATCCCGGAAGCAGAAACCATTCACAACTTAAGACACAACCATCCTCAGTCTGTCAGCTCCTGAAATTGTAGACATAATAACTGGGAGGAAATAAGCTGCTTACAGAGAGCCTGCCTTGCAAATTCAGACTACTGCAAAGGTAAGAACATTATAGTTCCCATGGAAAATAATCTTCCCTCGAAATCTAAAAGTATCTGATTCTGTGTTTGTGCAAATGGCAAGAGTAGCCAACAATCTAATCATTCCAGCTTTGGGGCTCCATGTCTAAAATCCTTATATCAAAATTCATATGTAGATCTGGAAGTATTTACATTCCAATAGGGGCTCAGGTGTGTAAAGAGCGACAGAGTGATAGTTCTGGTATTGTTCAAGGCTAATAATGTTATTGATCCGGGAAAGAACACTACACTCAGAATCTAAAGACCTGAGCTCTCCTTGTGCTTTTTAAAAGTCTCTTCCATTTTCTGGCCTTCACTTTCAATAGCAGTAAAATGACAAGATGATGACTGAGACTATACCCTCTCCGGCTGTTCCATTCCCTAATTCTGCTGCAAGAAGTTAGGGAGCAACACGTAAAGAAATTGAGAACCTCAGGGATGAGAATCATGCTGGAGAGATACCATATTTAATTAATGTAAAATGCATCATTAGTTTATGTACCATTAAGAAAGAAAAAACTATTGCAATTAAATTACTACACACCATAAACTAGAAGATGTACCCTGATTTCAGAGATGGCAAAATGCATGTGTGGGGGTGGGATGGGGAATGACATCTTAGAATCAATGGAATATGGGAATTAACTGGGTACTTGTTACAGTCTAGGCAGGGAGCTAAGTGTTTTACACACACTATTTCATTTAATCCAAAAACAACTCTGTGACATAGAAATGTGTGAAAGATCAGCATTTTACAAAGGGAAAAAGTGAGGTACAAAGGGTTTACAAAATTTGCTTAAGGTCATCTAATTAGTCTGTAGAAGAGGTGAGATTTGAACCTACAACTATTTCACTCCAAACTTTGTCTTCTTAACCCTTTACCCTTTGAAGAAAGGCTGGAGCATTTGATACAAAGTGCAAATGAGTTGTCTGATAGAGACAGGACTAAAACACTAAAGCTGCCAGTATGCATTAACGGAACTTACTAGGATAAAATACTTAGGACTGGAAGGGACCTTAGAGATAATGTAATATAAGCACATATTCTACAGACAAAGACACTAAAGAGCCCAGAGGTGTTATGTCATTTGCCCAATGTTACATAGTCAGTTATGCAAAAGCTAGGATTCTAGAATTTGCTCAGTAATAAGATCAAGCTCACAAGTGTATAGTTTTCTGAATCTGCCCATTCCTGTCTTTTCAAGTTCTGGGCATTTTCCCATCTCTAGTCAATGATTTCTTAGTGATTTCCCTGTGATCACATAGGCAAGCTCTTTCAGTGTTCCAGAACTGCAGTTCCCTCTGGCCTGAGCAACAGAGCCATTCCCAAAGCAGTATTTAGAGATGGGCAGAACAGCTGGGCTGGGTTCTATCCCTCTTAGTTCTGGGATCCCAGAATGCTTAATTTCTCGGTGCCTTGTGAATTCATATGTAACATGAGCCTACTACCACCAACCTCACACAGAGACAACATATATAAAGTCCTGGTGGTACATAGCAGGTAGAAAATCCATGGCAGTTATTATGGCCATGATGGTTGAAGTAGCTTGGTGCTTTGACTATTCCCTCACCTTTGTTGATCATCAGTTCATGTATGATAATCTGTTTTTTCATTTTCCGACTTGAAGCACGTTCCCTCAGCTGGAAACAGCAGCAGCAGGACAACATGCCTGTATCTCTGTCTTCATCTCCCTTTACAACGAACAGCTTCTCCCAGCAGAAGGACAAAACCCTCCTCTACCATTACTACTCACAAGTTTGCCTCCTGGGGCTTTAATCCCATTCCCTGACCTTCCTTTAAATTTTTGTATGAGGCCTTTACAAATCAAGCTTCTTGAAGAAGTCCCTTTCCTTTTATGATTCATCCTATTTGTCTTAAAGTGAAGGCCAACCCGTTTCCAAAGTGTGGGCAGCCCTCAAGATTTCACAGCCACTTGAACCCCAAGGTCAAATCGATTTATGTTCAATCTTCCAACCATTGCGTGTTGACTACCAGTATAGAAAAAAAGCTCCTTCCTACCTTTGTAGGGATATTGTGCTTCTAGTTACATACATGTTAGAAGACAATGTGTGATAATTATGTTGCAGACTGCCTGGAGAGAGGACGGGCCCTCAAGCTGGGAAGTGGAAAATGCCAAAAAAGCTGAGTAGCCAGGATGTGGGCTGACTTGATAGACCAACTTTCCATTTTAAAGACACCTAACTGGGGGAAGGCATGTGCCCAGCCCCACAGCTAACCACCCAAAAAAGCCCAGCTGCTGAACCCAGCAGGCATGACCAAGGCACATCCCTCCCCTCCCCAGTGCTAGCTTACTTCACAAAACACAGGCTTTGTAAATCACGCAGCACAAGAGCCCAAATTTCAGCTCCTACCCGGCCTGGCTGTTGTTTTGTTCTTGCTGCTTAAATGGAACTCTGCAGTAGATGTCTGCTGTCATGATTAAAGGTTACTAGCTAGGTGTAGGCTTTCCAGGTATCTTATGTTGATTAACTTTCACAACTACCCAATGGGGTATATATTAGTTTCCACATTTTATGGGTGAAAACTAAGGATTAGAGAAATCAAGTAATTTACCCAAAGTCACAGAACTAGGAAAGGATCAAGCAGAATTTGAATGCAGGTCTGCCCATCTCATTCTAAAGCTTGTGCACAAAACCATGCGGATCTCTCTCACCTGGTTCCTGAGTCCCCCTGAGTCAAGGCACATCCAGAGTGCCAATCCCTATAGAATTGGGATCTAGCCATGTTTGGGACAGTTCCAGACACAGAATTTGATGTGTCTGGGATAAGCCTCCAGCCCCTAAGTTTCTGTGGAGTCACAGGGTAGCCAGACTTGCTGAGCGCCTCAGTTTCCTGCTGAGCACTACTGTTAGTACCCCGCTGCTGGCATTGTTCTCTGAAACCCCACCTGACCAGTTAGGGCCTCACTTATCCCTTGGCAGTGTCTCTCTCCTGGCACTCCCTGGGGGAGGGAATTGGGTCTGAGTCCCTGTACCCCCAAGTCACTGTCTGGGGCCTACCAGGAATGGATGGATGGATGGCCTCATAGTATACGACCACAGACTCACCTGACCATGTGTGTCTCCTACCACTTGTGAACTCTGAGACACCTCCCTCCCAGGACTGCCCGATTCTCCCTCCCCCACCTTGGATGATGGTGCTGGCCTGAAGGAAACTTGCTTTTGTGATGCTTCATTGGATCCTAAGTATTTCACTGCTGACTATTTGCCTCTTCCAGGCCAGCCCAGCAGTCCCTGAGCTCTCAGCCATTCTGCCAACCCTTTCAAAAGTGCCAATGCCAATCTTGTTTTGAGGTACAAAGTCAGTTTTCTTCATATAAGCAAGTGACTAAAACAACCCATAAAAGACTGTCTAAAGCATTTCAGACAACAACTACAATTGGCTAAATTAAAATGAAAAGACCCATGAAACTCCCCACTCCTCTGATTGTTAATGATGTGCTAATTATAAACACGGCAGCAAATATTATTACCAACTTTAAGTGTTAACTTGAAACCAGCTGGTACAGTCAGCAAAACACTCCAGTCCTGGAAAGTTTGAAGAGCTCATGTAACACAGTAAATCCAACAACTGCAAATCTAAGCTAGATGAAATCTCTGTCTGACTGTGGAAATGCAGGTGCACTTCTCAAACAGTCACACTACCCAGAACACCCTAGGGACTAAGCACAAGAAGTCTTCTTTGGTGACCCAGATTGGCCTATATACGTAGTGGCAACTGTTTCCACCAAGCCATGTAAGGATGAGTGGGAGACTGGCCAGGTGCTTACCAAGCACATTCCTTCTTTTGAAGGACACAACTCTGACATTTCCTAGCCTCCCTGGCAGTTAGGAGCAGCCATGTGACTGAGCTCTAGTCAATGGAACATGGGCAGAAGTGTTGGACTGGCTCATGAAATCATCCCACACTCTCTCCCATCCTGCACAGGCTCCAGGAGAGGACTCCAAGGGATGGCAGAGTCACTGAATGGAAGGAGTGTGGGTCATGGGTTTTCATCGAACTGGGAACATCTGTAGTGGACAGCAACGTGACCAAGAAGTAAGCTTCTATTACGTTACCCTTGATTAACTGCAGGCTATGACAGTAGTCAACCTATGCAGACCAATTAGCAGAGAACACTGACATTATTGACATAATTTTAGAAAAATATCAGTGTGGTAAACTGTGGAGACTGAAGAAATCACTTTCTATCTCCTTTCCAAAGTCTTCTGTCCAATATCACTATGTTCTGTAAAGGGTGGACATAGTCTCTTTTTAAAGAAACAAGAATATGTTAGTGAAACTGCAGGAGAACTTTAAAGAGAACAATAGGGGCGCCTGGGTGGTTCAGTCGGTTAAGCGTCTGCCTTTGGCTCAGGTCATGATCCCAGGGCCCTTGGGATTGAGTCCTACATCAGGCTCCCTGCTCAGTGGGGAGTCTGCTTCTTCCTCTCCCTCTGCCCCTCTCCCTGCTTGTGTGCCCTCTCTCTCTCACTTGCTCACTCTCTCATAAATAAATAAATAAATAAATAAATAAATAAATAAATAAATAAAACATTTAAAAAAAAATAAAGAGGAGAACAATAAACACTGGAAAAGGGCAAGTTGGGAGGACTTAGCTATAAGCTACCAGGAGTCAGCCAGTTCTCAACTCTTCTCTCTAAAAGAACCCACCCATGCCTCTGACAGACACATGTGAAAGTACCAGCGAATGTTAGAGAGCAGGATGAACACAAGCTACTACTATCGTTCTGCTTCCATATCTAAATTCTTGGCCTTGTCTCTCACCCAGCCAAGCACCAGCTGCCTCACCAGCCACCAACAGGTGTTCCCATTTAGATGGCACCCAAGTCCCAAATCTTCCAAGTTCTCAACTTTGTGTCTCCATCATGTTGGAGAGAGGAATAATCATTTTCTTCACACCTAACATATGTTGGACCCATATATAACAATTAGAATTGTACACTATTATATATGTATATTATAGTTATAGCAATTACCTCACTAAATCCTCTCATATTCTTTCTTGAGATGGATATCATTTCTGTTTCTTTCTCTATACCTATCTATCTCTATCTCTGTATCTATATGTAGATATCTCTATCGCTATATCTGTATCTAGATATATAGAGAGAGATACAGATAAAGATTATTTCCACAAATGTGGAAACTGAGACTCACAGAAGTCAAATGATTGGCCCAAGGTCACACAACTGGTAACCAGGACTATCAAGATGACTTTCATCTATGTGAGCACCATAACCGATGAGGATGGTCCCTTAAACAGCTCTTTACACCTGATGGTGTGCTGGAGCCTGCTGTCCTGCTCCCAAGAGCCCACTGTAATTTTAAGGATTTTTTGCCAACTGGTTATTAAATAGGTTGGTAGCTTGAAAAATCTGCCACACATAGGAGTATTTACACAATGGATACCAGCAAATGCTACAAATGCTACAATCAGGGCTTTCATTCCCCCTTGGAAACATTTACCAGCACATCACACTTTTCTATTTTGTTTTTAGAGAGGGAGGGAGGGATAGAAAGAGAGTGAGAAGAGAATCTGAAGCAAGCTCCAAGCCCAGCACAGAGCCTGACACTGGGCTCGATCTCACCACCCTGAGATCGGGACCCAAGCCGAAATCAAGACTCAGACACTTAACAGACTGAGCCACCCAGGCACTCCAAACTACACCTTTCTATTTGGACCAATATGGCAAGGCAACACTGTTGCTTTGTTGAGATTTCAGGAATAAGAAGTAGAAAGATATAGGCCAGGGTTGTAAACTTGACAAACAAAAACTCACAAAAGTAAAGGCAAATGTCACAAAGACATAAAGAATGAGGCAGAAATAGGTGTTCCTTAATATGGCTCAAGCTTCTGACAGTTCCATAAAGAGCTCTCCTAAGAAGCTGGTAAGGAACAATTAGGAAGAATGATTCTAGTTGTAAGTGGGGAGGCAATTAGATTCTGGGGCAATGTGGAGAACCACTGTGGAAAGAAAGATCTTAGAGGTTTAGTTTTAAACAAAGGAATGAGGGAAGCATCACAAGCCTCTCGAGGTAAATTCTGAAACAGTGACTTTTTCTTAATGAACATGAAATTAGCACATTGATGCAGTAGCACAGATAATCCATGGCAGAAAATAAAATTGCATGACACATTCCAAAGCTAAACGACTGGAATATGATCTTTGATCAACCGCACATGACGTACCCTCTGCAATCAAAGTGCATCTTAATTAGCTACCTGGTATTTGGGGAAAGGAGCATGGAAGCTTTTAGAGTGTTTAGGGGCAGTCAGCCTGCATTCACTTTTTTCTTTTTGAGTAAACATTCCACATGTGGAAAATAATCTCCATGTAAAAAATAAAGAAATTGTGTTTTTCTTTGGGGCCTAGAGCAGTTGTTCTCAAACATGGGTAATCATCAGATCTGGTTGAGAAAAATTTTTTAAAATACAGACTCTGGTGTCTGTATTTAAATTTAGATTCAGTGAGTCTAAGAAACTGTATGTTTGCCAGAACTGAACTGAAAAAACTCATAAAGGCATAACAGCAAAACAATAATTATGACGGTTAAAGGATCCTAAGAAGAAACCTAAGTAAGGTTGGCCAACAGACCCCAGAACAGCCAGGGAAGGGAAAAGCAGTTCAGACAGAGGTCTGAAGGGTGTTGCAGGTTTGGGAGAGGTTACACTAGGATCCAACAGGACCCTGAGCGTAAGGAAGACTAACTGCCACTTGTTAACTATGTTTGGAGGGCAAGTAACAACATCCCTAAGCTTCAGAATCCTCACCTGTAAAATGGGGAGACTCACACCTACATTCTAGGCTGTTGGAGAATGGGAAGCGCCTGTCCCTGGCACAGAGGAGGTCACTGTCAGGTGCTGCCTGTTACTATTTTCTCTTTTGCCCCTTTTGGGAACATAATCGCATGCTAAAGCATATAAAGCTACAGAAGCTGCTGCCTCGGTGCCTCCAACCTCCCTCCTCCCACAGCAGACTCACAGCAGACTCACAGCAATCTTCAGTGGATGGCAGAGGAGGCTAAACACTGCACCCGTGGTCAGAAAGCAAGACAGTAGCTTTCACTTGGCTCTGCCCTTAACTTGCTATATGACCTCAAACAAACCTCCTGTTTCCCTTGGTCTTAATTTCTAGCCCTGACAAATGGGCCACTACCAAATAAACCCTGTCTCAGCCCAAAGCTCTAATGAAGAGCCGAGAAGAATGGGTTAATGTGAAGGCTCACACAGCTCAGGGATAACGAGCCAGCCTGTAGCTGTCCCCAGGAGCTTTCCCTCCCCGGTCAGGAAGATTGTTGGCACCCCCAAACTGCTGCACTGAGCTTCAGCTAATTGGAGGCTTGATGACAGATGACACCAAGTTTCTGGGAAACAAAATGATCTCTGCAGCCCCAGAACTCTGCAGTGAGGAGGGAGGATGGGAACCTTCCCTGGAGTAATTCAACCAAGGTTCCTGGGGCAGCATATAAAACATTAATGAAACTCAAGCTACCACCAGAACATGTCAGGGAGTAAAGGAAACAAGCAAAGCTAAGAGTGGAGAGTGCTGCTGGCCCAGCCTGCCAGCTGGCACAACACACTGGAAATGAGACGTGGCCAGACAAGCAGCAGCACAGCAGTGGAAGACCACAGCAGCCCTGAGAGCTCAAGGGCTGGAAAGATTCTGGAAGATTCTCAGGGATTAAGGGACCAGCACTTTGTTCTCTACCAGAGAGGAAAGGAGATGTGTTTTGAAGAAAAGGTGACAAAGCAAAATTACCGAGGAAGGACCCCAGTTGCATTTGTTCCAAGAGATAATCACAAGAGAGGCAAACAAATGCCACAAGAGGAGGAGGCAGGCTGGTGAAGAGGGGAAGGGCAGACGGGTCCATAAAAATGTAGCCTGAAAGGTAAAGGAAAAGAAAGATCAAGAGGAGGAGGGAGGGTTCAAAGAAAATTAGTTCAAACTCTCATTAAAGGAGTAGAGTGGAGCAGTTGGCACTTAAAACAGAGAGAAAATTCTAGATCTTCAGGCTGACTTTTTTCGAATTTAAATTTTCTAAATCACTTCCATGTAAATGAATTCCGCCAAGCACAATGAGATTCCACACTTTCAACTTGAGCCAGCTCTGAAGTCTTTGTTTTCCCCTGTGAGTAAAGGTGGGTAGGAGATGGGAGCAGGTGAGAAGGATGGGATATGGCAAGAAGGGCTCACCTGGCCCTAGCCTGCTGATCAGATGAGCCTCACTGCCCACAGCTCCAGATCACAGCTCCAAGGCCTGAGTATATAGCCCAGGTAGAAGCCACTTCTTCCCAAGATGGGAGTCACATCCTCGGAGCAACTCCCTTGGTTGGATTTATGGATTTAATTCATACCTAATTAATTAACATGTCCTTAAAAGTTATACATTCTCAAACAGTAAACATTCCCAAATGCATCACTCGGTTAAGTTCCGTGTCCTCCATCAGATCCAGAGCTCCCAAGGGCATCTCTCCATTTCTCCCTTCCCATGAGGAGCTTTGTGGCGGGGATGGAAATCACACCCAGCAACCTGTACAGACCCCAGCAGAGCCTCCATACACCAGGACTTTGTAAATCCTTTTTGATGAGAATGACATTTTAAATCCCTGCTTTCCCCAAAGATTCTTCTCCAGGAAGAGGAAAGTTCCAAAAACTAACAATATCTGTTAAAAAAGAAAACATACACAAGGCTCCAGTCTTCCATGAGGAGTGCCAGACACTGGAGTGACCAGGAGCTCAGCCAGCCAGAGTCAAGGAAAGCCATTGTTCTTCCTGCTACAAAGGATGGCCTACACCATACAGTGTCTCCACCACCCTCTGAGCCCAAGTTCAGCGGGGACTTCTCAGACCTCACAATCCTGCATTGGTTACAATTGTGTTTGGTTAAGAGTAACAGAAAGCCCTACTCTAATGGCTTAAATAAGTAAGGTGCTTATTTATCTCAAGCAGCAAGAAGTCTGGAGCTAACAGTCCAGGGCTGCCTCAGTGGTGATTATCTTCTTGATCTAGTATCTTTGTACACGGCTTTTGTCTCTTGGTCACAAGATGGTTGCAACAATTCCTGGCATCGTGTCCTCATTCCAGAGAGGAAGAAGGGTGAAGAGCAAACAGCTTTCTCTTTGGATGGCTTTATCTTTACTTAAGAAGAGAAGACCTTCCCATTGACTTGTGCCTACATATCATCAATAGTCGGAATTGTGTCACATGGTCTTCCCTCATGACAAGGGAAGCTAGAAATTTCAGTATGTCATCTCCCACTCTTTATAATAAAAGAAAAAAAGGGATAAAGACTTTGGAATGGATGTTAAGTACAGCAATCTGCAGTATCCGTGCAACACACACAGATTCACAAATCAAAAGGATACTCAGACCCTCCCAAGAAGGATGGCATGGGATGCCTCTTGACTGTCTGCTCTCTCAAATGTGAAGGGCTGTGAAAAAATACACCCCACACACACCCCACTCTCAGAAAAACTTCTCAGGCTCCCAATATATCCCCTCCCATTGAACATACAGAGTTACTTTTACAGGCATTCTCTCATGTACTCTTTACCACAATAGGAACAGGTACGCCATCCCACTTTTATAGATAAAGAGGGAGGGGTTCAGAGAGGTTAGGTTACTTGCCCAATGTCCCATGTGATAGAATCAGGTCCTGAACTCAGATGTCCAGGCTCAAACCAGTGCTTTTTTCATTGCCGCATGGGTCATTCTCATCACGCTGCATGCCTGACTATTGCTGTGACTGCTACAGCCCCCTTTCCTGTTTATGATGACCCATTCCCATTTTAAAATTTAGATGAATGCAGAAAGAGCAGATAGGTCATGGGGAATCTGGCAAATACCATAAAAGGCTGAAAAAGATCAGGAAACTCACTCTCGACAATAGAACATGCATCTTGGTAGGATGCTCTCCCAAAGGTCATCAGAAAGAGTTTCTGAAAAAAAGAGTTTCTAAAAACCAATAGAAGATGTCTTCCAGAGATTATCCTCTCCATCCCCCTCACCCCACCATCCTCAAACAGCCGGAACAGGTTTTGAAGTTCTTTGGCACGTCTATGACTACCTCCCTGCTCCGTGACGCTGTGCAGGCTCATCATTGCTCAGGCTGGCTGCAAACTTCTCCAGCAGAGCACTTTCATCATGGTATGGTAATCTCCTGGCCACTGCTCTCACTTCCATACAAAACCCTTCATTCCTTAAGGAAAAAGGATGTATCATTTCCCCAACATCTACATGGTGCCTGGCACATGGTAAGTTCTTAATAAAAAATATTCAAATAAATGAATGTAAAACACCAATCCTTCTTATTATAGTCTCTGTACATTTCATTTTGCTCTCTCCAGAGTGGGAAAAGAAAACAGCTGGTCTCTCCTGTGTGTGTGCCCAATTAGAACTCCACAGATCCCAGGGAGGATAGAATTTGGGTCATTCACCACAAATCCAGGCACCTTTCAGGCTGTAAGAGCCCAATGAGGCTGAGGTCTACAGCACTGGAGGTGATCTTGCCGCATTTCTGAAGGGGGTGGGGTGTGTGAGGAAAGGAAAATGGGCTCTGAGCTTCTAGCAGGTAGGTGTCTTGGTACAAGGAAAGCAGAGGGGAAATGGGAAGAAGCCAAGCCTAAGTGCTGTAAGAGTGAATGCCAGGCATGCACTGGTGTCCACACCCCACATGGGCCCCCATGCAGGTTTCCAGTGCCACAGTCACACAGGCAGGCTTCACTCAGTTTCTGAGTCCCCTTGTCTCTGGCCTTTCCTTAGCTTCCTTAAGTCTGCCCCACTGCCTTGCCTTAGCTGCTGGCACCTGTCCCACCCTCGCCCCTCTTTCCTACCACCGATCCATCATGCTTCCATCATACTTCCCACAATGCCTTCCTAGGCCCAGCCCACAGCCACCGTTGATAGAGGAAGAGGATGCAGAAGCTAAAGGAGCATCTCAAGCAGCAGTTCCTAGCCTCTCTTAAAAGTCGATGACCCCTTTGAGAATCTGGGGAAAGCCACAGACTTTTGTCCTAGTCAATTACACATAAACATATCACCACGAAGTTTCTATAGAATTATAGGAGCTGGACAGTTCTCCCAAAATGTCCACTCATGGCCCTAGAATAAGAACTCCTGGTCCAGTGGGGAGGTCATGCCCAACTCTTGTTTAAGGGCTGTTCCCTCCCTGGGAGAATCCCAGTAGCTCAGTCAGGCACCTCTCCGCTTGTCCTCCCCACAGGGAAGCATTTGGAACAGTGAGAACATTAATTGTCTCTTTGATCCCTCCCACCTCCCAAGTTTTTGATGGGGGAAAAAAAAAACAGACCCGCTGAGTCCATACTGTGTGGCAAGCAGTGGGAAGACAAAGGACTTGATGTACATTTTCTGGAAATCTAATTTTCACAACGAACTTGTGAAGTAGGCATTATCCCATTTCAGAAGAGGAAATCAGGCTTAAAGAAGTTAAGGAATTGACTGTGGTCACACAAACAGTGAGTTATACAGTGCAGAATCAGACTTCTAGGCCTGGCCAGGTCCATTTCTGATCTTGTTAGCCCCACACTCTGGAGATGTCCCAAGGCTAGGTTACCTTCAGGAGTAAGCAAAGGAAGGCTCCCCTGGCTGTCCAGAACTAACCCCACTCCTTCCCCGTTGCTCAGAGCCTTTGATTCCACCGTCAGAAATCTAGCTAAAGAGAGAAGTGACACCTCGTGGTTATGTGTCCATTTCTCTGGTTCTATGCAAGTATGGTATTGTTTTGTGGCCAGTGCGTGGAACTGTCACCTGAGTCAGTGAGTGAACCAGAAGCGAGGTGAAGGTAACCCTCCAGTAGGAAACAGTGGAGAACAGCTGAAGTTGGGGGGAGAAGAACATTCAGGGAAGCATCTCTGAAAGATAAAATGAGGAAAATTAGCTGGCAGATGGAGGGGCCCTTCCTAGATAAAATGCGTAGCAAGAAAAAAGATAAGAACTCCTGTTAAATTCCTTCCTGTGCCCAACACTGCAGGGGCTCAGGGTCAGGACAGAGGAAAAGTCTTGCCTCTCAGGTACGTGCTGATGCGGGGGAGCAGGGGGGGAGTTGAAAATGGCATGTAGAATAAATTGTCTTCACACAGTGGCCACGAGAGCTGCTGAGGCGAGGCTGGAGGGCGAGCCAGGCAGAGAACATCCAGAAAAGATGTCGCCCACAGCTATTAGAGCGCGGCTAGGACACCATGGGTGGGGACAAAGCGGAGGAATGGTTTGGCAGAGTCTGGAATCCAGGTGGCAAGATGGAATGAAAGCAGGTTGGAAGCAAATGAGAGCAGAGATGAAGATTGCACCCTGGATGTCTGTTTACAACCAGTACCCAGAGTTTGCTTTTAAAGCCCAGATGTAAGGGCTTGATAAACCAGAGGGCTGGGCTTGACTGAAGCACCCAGACAGGTGGGCATCTCCTCCTAGTGTCGCGGATGTTCAGGAAACCAAATTAAAAATTTGTAACATAAAATGTATGTAAGAAACTTAACGTGTTATGAGTCTGCAGGATACCATGTTTTTAAAAAACAGAATGAGATAAGGCAAATCTAGTTAATAATATCATTATGGATGCAAAGATTAAATAAGGACTTAAATTTTTTAATTAAAAAACCTAAATGTCCAACAATAAGAGAGTAGTTAAATAAATCGTGGTTGCATAATTGTTTGCTGTTTAAGGTCTGAAATTAGACTGCTTAGATTAAACCCTGGCTTTGTAACACAAAAACTGTGTGACCTTTTGAAAATTACTTAAATTCCTTATGCTTCCATTTCCTCGCCTGTAAATGAGCATAATTACAGTACCTGCCTCCTTGTAGTGTTACTTAGCACACTGCTTGATATAGTCTTAGGTAACTGTATAGCAAGGAATCATTCAATAAATGTGAGCCAGCAGTACTGTTGTCACTAGCATTCATAAGATAGAATACTATTGAGCCATTAAAAATAATATATAGAAATATAATATTAACGCATGTTTACAAACAATGTGTTTTAGGTTTTAGAAAACAGATTATGAACTATGTAGTCTTTGTTTTTGTTATTCATATATTTACATATTTATGTTTACATATATCTGTAACATGTGTGTGTATATATAGAAATATGTGGATCTATTTAGATGATTAAGAAAATGAGATGAAGATTCAGAAATAAATAGCCAAGAAGAACAGGAAATTACTTTTGCCCTCAGAAGTGAAGAAAAGACCAACTTCAATAGGACCAAAAAAAGCTCTAAGGGAATATGCTCCTGAGGAATTTCTTTGATGTGAGCTTAGAGAGAATTCCTGGCTGTCACTGGTGCCCCTCTCTCACCCTGCCCTTCTCTCTCATCTTCAGTCCGTGAACAGGGATTTGGGTCTCTCCAGTCTCCGGGCTGGGCAGCAGCACTTCCATTATTATCGGTGTTATCAACAATAACAGCAGCAATGCGTCTGAGAAGGAACCGACCTGCAGCTTGTCTCAGTCTGAGATGCAAAACCTCCTATGGGCCAGGAATTAAATGAGTAAATCAAGGGTGCTCACTGGAGTCACACAAATCAGGAGAGGACCACATACACTGTGCAGACATCATTGAGGGGCAATTCTAGAGCTCTCAGTTAAGCCCAGTGCAATCATGGAAAACACTAGAACTCTTTCCCATTCATTCCTATTATTCAGAGTGGACAGTTGGGGAAAGAGTTCGCAGCTTTAAGGATAAAGCTAGCTATGAAAGAAGGGTCCCTGGTTCCCCCCGCTTGGTTCTGTGGAGCTCTGCCTCCTCCCAAGCAAAAGAGCACTTTTGGCAAGAACCGCAACAATTACAGGAGGGCACTAGAGTGCAGGTGGGTCTGATGCAAGTGTCTGAAATTAGATTTCTGGCAGGTCGGCAGGCCTTCATAGGCTTCAGCAGCTGTCCTTTTGTGCGGAAGCATGGACAAAGCACCCCATGCTCGCTGCTAAACTCGGCTCCTCATTGTTACCCAAACAATAGAGTGAAGAGGTAGATGCAGTGGAGGAAAGACAGGGGCTCTTATGGAGCTGATTCCAAGTCTAGAAATGCTCATCCAGGGCCCATGATTCATTGGCGCTCTGTATTTTACGAACTTCCCCTCTCACGGCAGGTTGTACAGGATGGTGGCTCTCTAAGGCCCTTGGGGAGAAGGAGGAAAAGATTTCTTCCATCCTCCCACCCTGCCCACACAGGGAAGCCTCAGAAGGAGGTACTGGAAATGCTAACATTCTCTATTACAGTTCTTAGAAAGTCAGGGCCTGTGCTCCAGGACTCTCTCCCCACCATGGACAAGCACTTTTACACGCACCAGCAGCTTGATCCTTACAGCAGAGGAGCTGGGCAGCCTGTTGGCTTCAGCAGGCAGCATCCTAAGGAGCATGTCCCACTGGAGGTCTTGAGAAAGGAGAGTGACAGTGTGGGAGGAGGCATGAGGTCCAGCAAAGTCTGCTGAGCCCTTACCTGCTGAGCTAAACTCCAAGAGAGAAGTTGATTAATGTAGGGTTACGTAAAAGTTCTGTCACACCTTCTGAGTGTATATGGTTTCTCCCTCCGTCTTAGCCTCCACATTAATTCTTCTCCCCAGTTCTCCATTAGTAGTAGCAACACGTCGATTTGCGAACAAATTCTTAAAGGTATTTTGAGCCCACAGACACTTGCATCAGTCTGCAGTACGTGCAACAACCACATACACACGTTCTCACACTTGTCACCCCTCCCCAAACCTCTGACCCCAACCACCTATTCTCCCTGACATTCAGGTCTATCAGCTTAGGGTCCTCAAATAAAAAGCAAACATACTCTCAACACCCAACCCACTTCTCATTGTGCTGCAGATAAGGGCCTACCCAGAAAGGGAATTGGACCAGGCTGGAATCTGAGAAGCCATACTGACCCACAGGCTCTGATAGTACCTGGCATACAAGGGGCACTGGGGGAAGGCTCAGTACTCCGTGGGTTCAGCTACACCAGGAGATATATCTTCAAACTCAACTCAGACTCTAACTTCTGTTCTTGTAGGGCAGGCCATCTACAGTTTCAGTAATATGCACACGGAGTTTTAACCACAAGTGACAACCCACATCAAGTGCTTACATGAAGATTATTCATTTCCATGATCACCTAGAGGAAAGTTTTAATCCTGGTGGGAAGAAATAAGGGTGTAAATCTTTCAAATACTGCATTTCACTTCAGGAAGTAGATAGTACAATCATTACCACCATGAAACCGGGGCTTAGGGTTCCTAAATTTTTTTAAGATTTTATTTATTTATTTATTTATTTGAGAGGGAGAGAGACAGAGAATGAGTGGTGGGGAGGGGCAGAAGGAGAGAGAGAGAGAGAAGCAGACCCCCTGCCAAGCAAGAAGCCCGATGCAGGGTTTGATCCCAGGACCCGGAGATCATGACCCAAGCTGAAGGCAGACACCCAACTGACTGAGCCACCCAGGTGTCCCGGGAGGCTCCTAACTTATCTATCATCATATAGCTAGTAGAAATGATAAATCCAGGATGAGACCCAATCTGCCTGACTCCAGAGCTTTACTCTGTACCTTCCTTCCCCTGGAGCTCCTTTCCTGTCCTCCAGACTTACCTAAATCTTGCCCATAGTTGACTCACTATTCAGATGGCATCACAGAAATACACTTTTGGAGACCAGTCCAGCTCAAATTCATCTCTCCCTCCTCTGCTTTTTTATTACACTTAGAGTCTCAAGTACTCCACCTAGTAATTGACTTTTTTAAAAAAAATCTTCTACTCTCTCTAATTGCTTTATATGCATCCTCTTGACTTCCTAACCTGTCCCTGCTCCAGATCATTTCTTCTCTCCCTTCCCCACCGATGCCACAGGCACTGCAAGCACTCAGTGAATGTCTGTTGAAACAACTAGTTTGAGAGACACAGATGCAAACCCTAGTTAGAACTCTCTTTTAGAGTACAGAATTTCAAAAGTCAGAATTCTCCCTAATTCTACCTTTTTGGTCCCTTTCACAAGCTAAAGTGGTGCCTATGAAGAGTTCTGAAGAAATAGGAAAGTGCTTATGATAAAATGTCAAGCTAAAAGAGATAGGATGCAAAAATAGATACACTGTGTGAGCTCAAGTACATAAAAAATGCATAAAAATATTGGAAAAATAAATTAAAGAAAAAGGAAAAATAAAGACTGGAAGGAAATACACCAAGGGTTAAAGGGGTTATTTCTGGCAGGTGGGACTCTGAAAGACTGTTACTTTTCCATTTAGTTTTCTGTCTTTCTTTTGGAAATGCCAGAAATTGCACTTTAAGGAAATTCCAGAGTGCATGTTAAATTGGATGCTATTTGTAGAGGAGTTAGTGGGAGTGAGATTGGGAGTGGAGAGGTGTATGCAGTTAGTTAAATTAGGAAAAAATATTAAAAGAATATATCATTCAGGGTCCAACCAGGTAAATAAAAATCACTCCAGGAATTAAAAACAGAGGGAATTCAATGCAAGAAATTGGTTACCCAAGTGATAGAAGAGCTAGGATGCCAAACAGGATACAGGGTCACCCATGGAAACTGGAACCAGGAGAGCTGAGCTCATTTCTCTCACCCAGAAAATGTGGGAATCAGAGGGATGGGGGGAAGATACTCCCACTTCCCCTTTTCCTCTGCTTTCCAATCTCCTGTCAGTGCCTCCCACTGAGCAAACTCAGCCTTGAGCCAGTGCTCATGGAGCCTGGGAAATGCAGCCAGCAGGGGTTGGCATCTGCAAAACAGGGCAAGGCAGGAGAATTTGGGGGGAGAGAACTGAAGGCAAACTGTCCCAGGACCAGCATGAAAGGGGTAAAAATTAGATCAACTACCAAATAAGTCCTAGGTCAAGTCAATAAAGAATAAAAGTACACATGTTGACAATTTTCTGGAGAACATTAATTTTATACACTTATAGTTAAAACAAGGTAAACACAACTTCTCGCTTAATAGCCAATACTAATTAACAGTGTCGGCCAAATTTCCTGATGACAGGAGTCCCCTTGGGTCACCTGTTGAACACACACAGATTCCCCTCTCCTGGAGATACAGGTTTGATCCTCCCAGGCCTGGTGTGGTAGTTAAAAGATGGGACCAAATTATTTGCTGTTTTCCCATTTAGAGACAGAGTCTAAATCCCCTCCCTTTGAATCTGGGTTGGGCTTGCTGACTTACTTGATCAATAGAATGCAGTGGAAGGGTCATTCTGGGACTTTTGACATCTTACAGCTTCTACCCAAGACCCTTCAAACATTCAAATTAGGAAGATCAACTGCCACATAGGAAATCTAACTATCCTCCACCACTGTGCTGTGAAGAAGCCCAAATTAACCACGTAGAGAGACCACATAAAGTGAGGAAAAATGGCTGGTCAGGCCAGCTGTTCCCCAGGCATCAGACATGGTATAAAGAAACCATCAGGCATTTTAGCCCCCAGACACAATGGGGGTATGGGGGGGGGGAGGAATCTAGCAACGGGCAAAACTGAAGCCCCAAACATAGGGCCCTAGTACGCTGGTCCCAGCTGTCTCTAACTATTGGAGCCACCTTTGAGGCCCCAAGCATTGTGAAGTGGAGATAAGCTACCCCCACTATGCTCTGCCTGAATTCTTGGCCCACAAAATCATGAGCATAATAAATCGGTTGTTGTTTCACATCATTAGGTGTTAGGGTCAGCAAGAGATAAATGGAACACCTGGCCAGATTTGGCAGCCTTCAGAGATGACCTGGTACACCCCCGGCATTCCTCAAGTAGGACTGTGCTCCAAGTAAACCTGCCCACAGATGAATATCAGGGTTAGTGATAGAGGGAAGGGGGAGAGGTAGCATCTTGAAGAGAAATGACAGTTCTCAGGCATATAACTCCACTGGGGAGAGTCAGAGGCCTTGGAAGGGTTCAGAAGAGGAGTGCCAACCACCCCAAGATTCTTGTTTGTTTCAGCTTCTGGGCTTTCACACAAACTCTTTGTCTATATAACCTACATATAATCTATAATCTTAGAGAGAGAAGCACTTCTGCCTCCTGCGTCTTGTGCGTCTTTCAAAATGCCTAGAACTCTGTGCCTGCTCTGAGGGTATGAGCTGACATCACACACAACTTCAACACTTTCAGATTTGAATACTTCTGGGTACTTGGCTTAGTGTTTCAAAACACTCTCCACTCTATACCAAGGCAAACCTATATGCTCACCCTTCCCTAGAGCATGAAATATATAGTGAGAAGACCAAGACCAAGATAGTCTCATTGTGACACCTACTCACTGGGAGACCTTCGGTGTTAGGTGTTGGGAAACAAGACTCCCCGGCCTCTCACATTTCTGCACATCTGATGATAGCTTTTTGTTCCAGACTTCCTTTTTTGAGGATGTTCATACAGTGTACAGCCTTGGAAGATAGAGAGGCAGACAGCAGATTTGTTTGCTGACCAGTATAATAAAGATTTCTCCCTCTAGGATAAAGTTGGGACAGATTTGCTCGCAACTCTTTTAAAAACTGATGTTACCTAAGGTCAGAGTTCCTCATCTATGATGCAGACCCGCTGCATGCAAACCCACTGGGGCCCCTGTGGGACGTTGGGGTAAAAGGTGTCAACACGAATATGCTAAAGCCGTGCTGCCTATTGTAATGAATGCCTATTTGCCGTGAGTAATAAAGTCCTTTATCTCTGACCCAGGAGTCTCATGTCTTCTTCCAGCATCCAAGACACTGTGGTAGGCTCACTTGTTAGCCGGCAAGTAGGTAACATCTCAGGCCCTTCACAGTTCTTGGAACTAGTAGCAGAGTACATACGCCTCCCTCCAAAACACCTGTTCCAGCTCTCTCACTCTGCCTGTCCAAAGTACTTCCTTCTGCCATACCCTTGACTACAAAACCCACTGTCTGTGCCAGCACAAGACAAGAGAAGCTGAAGGCAAATGTAATTAAGTGACTAATTCGAGTACTAGACACCAATTTCTGTCAAAAGCAGCCACACTGAGGGGATAATGATACTAACTAAAACAGCTTTTGCTCTGAGGGGAAATCTTTTCAGAAATGTCTTTTTCCCTACAGAGCTTTTCTCCTGACCCCTCATGACTGTTTTCTTATTGTCTTAAATGTCCACATCCTCCAATCTTATATCTATACTTCAGAACGGGAGTTACTTAAAAACATTGTAAAACACGCAGATTCCTGCTCCACTCCAGACCTGCTGAATCAGTCTCTGGAGGTGGGGCCCTGGCATCTGCATTTGAAACAAGTGCCCCAGGTGATTCCTAAGTATGCTAAAATTTGTTCTAAACACCATGGGCTCAATTCTGGCTGCAGGATGTTTGGGCTTCACCCCAAACACTCTCATTAATTTCTCTGAAGTGGGTCTAGGAATGAAAATTTTTTCATGCTTTCATAGGAGATTCCATTTGAGTCAGGTTTGAGAACCTCCAATCTATCTACCCTATTAGGAACAGGAATCAGGTAAAAATGCATATACTGGGGTCTTTTCCACGATATTCCTCCATTCCAATATCCTAATCACCTTTCAACAAATTCATTTAGCTCTTCCCCCTTCAAATATACATCTTAAGATGTAGCTTTCTCATGATCACCTACAACAGAAATCTACTCCCCATGATGTAGAGTTAATTGGCCCATTCCCTTTCTTTTACTCCACCTTGGCACTCCAACTAACCATTTATACTTCACCTATCCAACAATCCCTATGCATCTTGCTAAGATATCTACAGAAGCAGAAACCTGGCTTAATATCCCACCATTCATGGTCAATTCTTTCTGCTTCCCTCTTCTCTGCCCCCACTCCTCAGCTCCCAGATCTTCAAGGGAACAGAAGCTGGGTTGGATTTAGCCTTTCTTACCAGAGGCTTAGGAACTTTTACTAGTGAAATGGAGTCTGAACAGCTGCCAAAGATCCTTCCCTCCTTCTCCATGCATCCCCTGTGTCTGGATGAGTGGTCAGGGTTCCACAGAAGCCTCTATTTAGACAATAAATACAGCAGGTCTGATATGGAAGGCCTACCTCCCTCTTACTCTGCTCTTGAGGGTACCACTTAATAAAGGGCTCCTGGGTATCTCCAAATGTAAGACATTTAATTCTTTATGGGATGGTAAAACGAAAGTGATACAAAGCCTATTCCATATTCCAGAAGCAGGAATCTGTCTTTAAAGATAGCACAATCCACATGCACCATGTTCTAATTGTTGTGCCTTTCAAAAAGATACCACCAAGGTGAGCTCTAGGCAGTGCTGCCAAGTCATCAAGGTCTATCTATATAATAACCCCCTAGCTATTTCTTCCAGCAACATTCCCCTCTCCTGCCATGCCTTCCTGGAAAAATAACTGCACTCTTTCCACAGTCACCTGTGTCAAAACCATCACTGAGAAGGGATCTGATAGCACTCAGTCTTGAAACACCACTCAGGCATTCTGAGGGAAACATGTCAACAGAATGTTACATTAATGGCTGAAATTCGGTGTTAAACTGGTTAGAGAGATTCTCTAAGGGAACAGTGAGAGAGTTCTTATTCCCAAAGGAAAAAGAACAAGTTTACCAGCCTTAGCCCCTGCCTAATGAATATATAACATGCAGGAAGTTATTAGAGCTCTTAGCATTTCATTCAGTAAATATTTGCACCTACTTGCAATAGGGCTCTGGTTGGGCACTTTGTAGATTCAGTGATGTTTAAGACAAGGTCTCTCCCTTCAGAGCCTACCACAAAAACAATCACACATTAAGATTTTTAAAAGATAAATAAAATATTGGGAGTGCATCAAAATAAAAATCTTCTGCACAGAGAAGGAAACAATCAACAAAACTAAAAGACAACCTACTGAATGGGAGAAGATATTTGCAAATGATATATCAGATAAAGGGTTAGTATGCAAAATATATAAAAAACGTATAAAACTCAGCACTCAAAAAATAAATAATCCAATTTAAAAATGGGCAGAAGATATGCACAGACATTTCTCCAAAGAAGACATCCCGATGGCCAACAGACACATGAAAAGTTCATCATCACTTACCATCAGGGAAATGCAAATTAAAACTACAATGAGATGTCACCTTGCACCAGTCAGAATGGCTAAAGTCAACAACACAAGAAACAACAGGTATTGGCAAGGATGTGGAGACAAAGGAAACTTCCTGCACTGTTGGTAAGAATGTAAACTGGTACAACCATCGTGGACAATAGTACGGAGGCTCCTTAAAAAGTTAAAAATAGAGGGGTGCCTGGGTGGCTCAGTCAGTTAAGCATACAACTCTTGATTTCAGCTCTGCTTAAGATTTTCTCTCTCCCTCTCCCCCTCCCTATTCCCCTCTCAAGAAAAAAATTTAAAGTTAAAAATAGAACTACGTATGTTCCAGCAATCACACCACACTACTAGGTATTTACCCAAAGAACACAAAAACACTAATTTGGAGGGACACATGCACCCCCATGTTTATAGCAGCATTATTTACAATAGCCAAGATATGGAAGTACCCCAAGTGTCCATCGACTGATGAATTGATAAAGAAAATGTGGTATACATATACAATGGAATATTGGAATATTATTCAGCCATAAAAAGAATGAAATCTTGCCATTTTCAACAACATAGATGGAGCTAGAAAGTATAATGTTAAGCAAAATAAGTCAGTCAGAAATACAAATACCATGATTTCACTCCTATGTGGAATTTAAGAAACAAACGAGCAAAGGGAAAAAAGAGAGAGAGAGAAATCAAGAAGAGACTCTTAATTATAGAAACCAAACTATGGTTACCAGAGATTAGGGGGTGGGGGGATGGGGGAAATCAAGGATGGGATTAAGTAGTGCACTTGTGGTGATGAGCACTGGGCGATGCACGGAACCGTTGAATAACTAACTATATTGCACACCTGAAACTAATGTAACACTGTATGTTGACTAACTGGAATTTTAAAAAATTAAAAATACATCAAAAGCTAATGATGTACTGTATGGTGACTAACATATTATAATTAAAAATAAATAAATAAAAATAAAATTTACAAAATGAAAACTTTTAGAAGATATACAAGTGGCCAATAAGCACATGAAAAGATGCCCAACATCACCAATCCTTAGGGAACTGCTAATCAAAACCACAATAAGGTATCCCCTCACACTCATTAGGGTGACTATATAAAAAAAACCCAGAAATTAACAAACGTTGGTAAGAATTTGTACTGTTGTGGAAATGTAAAATTGTATGTGTGCTGTGGACAATAATACAGCAGTTCCTCAAAAAATTAAAACAGAAGTGCCACATGATCCAGCAATTCCCTTTCCGGGTGTATACCAAAAAGAACTGAAAGCAGGACTTTGCAGTGATAATGGTATACCCATGTTCATAGCAGCATTATTCACAATGGCTAAAATACAGAAGTAACCCACGTATCCATTGACCCATGAATGGATAAGCAAGTGTGGTATATACAGACTGGGATATTATTGGCCCTAAAAAGGGAGGATATTTTGATACATGATACAACACAAATAAACTTTGAGAACACTATGTTAAGTAAAATAAACTAGTCACAAAAAGACAGATACTACATGGCTCCTCTCATATGAGGTACTCAGAGTAGTCAGGATCATAGCAGTAGAGTGGTGGTTACCAGGGGCTGGAGGCAGGGGAATGGGGAGTTAATGTTTAACGGGTACGGAGTTTCAGTTTTTACAAGAAAAGAGTTACAGAGATGGATGGTGATAAGGGTTGCACTTAATAAATGTATTTAATACCACTGAACTGTACACTTAAAAATAGTTAAGATGCTAAATTTTATATGTATTTTACCACAATAAAAAATTGGAAAAAAAAGACTTTTAAATTAATATCTGTTACTCATTTGCAAGGCATGCTTCTAATCACCTTTAAAATATTAACTCATTTAATCCTTATTTAAATCCTGTGGAGTTTGCTGCAGCTATTACCCCCATTTAACAACTGGAAACACTGGGGAATAGAGAAGAAAGTAGAACCAGGATTTAAACTCAGGAGGTCTGGCTCCAGAATCCAAATACCTAACCAATATGGTGAATGTCTTCAAGAGACCAGTAGCGCCAAATATCCGTGAATGATGTACTCCTTGAGGGCAACCCCATGGGAGGCAGCGTTATTCTAGAGTATTGCTGTTATTCAAGGATGTCCTGTATCTTCTCTTTAGGAACTGCCCCGCAGGGTCTTGTGAACCCTCCACTGAACGCATCTTTTTCCTCTCATGAGGCAACCACTGCCAATAAGGTGTGCCCTCCAGCCAGGTAACTCCATTATAGGTCACCACCAAAGTGAGACTAACTATGTGAGACTGCCTCTGCCCTCCTAACCTGGCTCAGAGGGCAGTTCCCTTGGGCAACGCACCGCCAAACATGCTTACAAGCCAGGTCAAAATGCATACCCAGTGGCCTTGAAAATGAAAGGCAGATGGGCGGCTGACAGCAGGGGATGGACACTACTCCCTCCATCTGAGTACCAGAGGTGAGATGAAGTGTTCTAGGCCTACGCATGACCCTTGGCATGCCTTGGGTCTTGCTCTGATCCTTTTCTCCCCGCTCCCCGGTTGCCTTGTGGGTTTATAAGGCACCTCTTCCCTAGAGCATGACAGAGGGCAGTTGGCACTGTGCCAGGTTTGCCTGGGCCAGGGCATCCTATGGTTGAGATCCCAGTGAGAGAACAGGAAGGAACAAACACTGGAGCAACTACCAGCCACACAAGAGCCAGTGCCAGACAGACCTTCCAAGAAGGACAGACCCTCAGCCTAGGATCCTGGGAGGATCACAGTGCATAGGACCCAGGGCAGAAGCCCCATAATTAGGAGTCTGAATTACAGCTTTGAGAGAAATACAGAAGTGACAGGGAAGAAATGAAGTCCCTGTGAGTCTTTTCTGATGGAGAAGGGAGAGAGATTCAAGGAGCCTGAGTAAGCAGGGGTCCCTAGGACAAGCTTTGGCCTCAGACATGAGACAAAGTGTGGGCAGGGTTGATTTCCTCCAAGGCTTCTCTCTTTGTTTGTAGATGGCCTTCCTCCTCCTGCCTCTTCACACAGTTGCCCCTGTGCACCCACTCATTCCTGGTGTCTCTCTGTGTGTCCTAATCTCCTCTTCTTATGAAGATACCAATCCTATTGGATTAGGGCCCACCCTGATGGCCTCATTTTAACTTAATCAGTTCTTTAAAGGCTTTGTCCCCAAATACAATCACATTCTGAGGTATTAGGGATTAGGGCTTCAACATATGAATAGGGGGACACAATCCACTCCATAACATCCTGTACATAGAAATATACATTCAGGGGCGCCTGGGTGGCACAGGGGTTAAGCGTCTGCCTTCAGCTCAGGGCGTGATCCTGGCATTATGGGATCAAGCCCCACATCAGGCTCTTCTGCAATGAGCCTGCTTCTTCCTCTCCCACTCCCCTGCTTGTGTTCCCTCTCTCGCTGGCTGTCTCTATCTCTGTTGAATAAATAAATAAAATCTTTAAAAAAAAAGAAATATACATTCAATATTTTGAACATTTCTGTCCCTCTCCCCCATCACCTTATGTTTCTTCTTATGAGTTCAATATTCAGTAAGAAAATCTCTAATGAGGAAGAACATCCATGAAGATGCTGTTTTGGTCAGAACGGTAGAGCAGCACAAGGACCCAGGCAGACAGCATATCTCTCAGGACTGGAGGCCAAGAGTGAGATGGCTAAAGAGCCACTAGATGGAATCACATGGGATCGGGCCACCAGATCCTTCATTCTTCCGAGTCCTTGTCTTGGTTAATGCTCCCTAACCTGTGGCAAGCAGACTCTAAGACTGTGCCTGTTGATCCTCCTGGTTTCCACACCCACATGAAATTCCCTCTCCTTGAATATACACTGGCCTAAGTGACTGGATCCTTAACCAACAGAATATTGGCAGAGGTGACAAGCTGTCACTTCTGTGATTAGGTTACATATGATTGTGACTTCTATCTCCTGGAACACTCTCTTACTTCGTGGCTTTGATGAAACAAATTGCCATGTTGGACAGACCCATGTGGCAAGGAACTGAGATCAGCCTCCAGCCAACAGCCAACAGCCAACAGGAAACTAAGGTCGTCAATTAAGCAACCCTTGCGGAACTGCCAACAACCATTAACTGAATTTGAAAGTGGATTGTTTTCCAGTCAAGTCTTCACAAGAGACCCCAACCTTGGATGCTACCTTGACTGCAGCCTCATGAGAGACTATGAGGACCCAGTAAGCCATTTCTGAATTCCTGACAGTTTTTGTGAAAACTGTAAGACAATAAATGTGTGCTATTTTAAGCCATTAAATTTTGGAGTCACTTGTTACAAAGCAATAGATAACTAATACATTGCCCTAAAGTCCTCTCCTTAGACCCCAAGTATTTCCCACCCTACTGTTTTGACTTCTGACCAATTAATATCTTCCAGTATCCACATCTGTAATTAATTCCCTTGGGATAATTTTAACTTGTATATGATTTTCATCAGATTGACTTTTCCTACTGCAAAAGGATGCAGTCACTGTAAAAACTACTCCTGGGATACTAACAGCTACTGTGGAAACATCCAAACTTAGGTTGGTAACCAGACTCTTATCCCCAGTCAGCCATAGTGTCACTATACTCTTCCTAAAACACTTGGCGCTCGCTCTCCCACTTGACTTGGTTTCTCTTTTCTACTTCCCCCTTTCTTCCCCATCAGAGGAAAGATGTTATGCTCCTGTATCTCTCAGAGGAATCATGTTCCACCACAAACTATATGTTCATAGCACATACATATCCATTCCAGGTCTATTTGTCTCTCTTCTTTATTTCAAATTCTTTTCAAACTGCTCCAGGAAAAGATATCTTTCTCCCTGCCTTCTACTTTCTCCTCCCTGCTTTGTTCCATTTTGGGGCCCAAAATAATCCTAATCATGGATGATAAGTGCAAGCTCCATGCCAGGGATTTACACCTGCATCAGGAAAAAGGCAGAGCCATGCATTTAGAAGTAAATTAAAGCTAATAAAGAACCAAAGCCAACAACTCTAAAGCCCTTGAAAGCACCCCGAAATCAATGTCAGAGCTGCTACAACAGCTGCAACCACCCTCCTCCTCATCATCTAATTTAATTTAACCTGCTTTTGATCATAAGCAGCTTTCCAGAAACAAAATGAAACAGGACTTTTCTTTGCTGAGTTTTTTGCTATGCTTACTATTAAAACAACGTTGCTCTCTACTTTTTTTTTTCCATTGCAAATGTATGATATGTGGTGAGTTATTTTGGTCTAGCCTGGGAATGTTTAACCATTATGAATAAATGTGGAGTTTTGGGGGGTTTTTTGGGGTTTTTTTGTTTTGTTTTGTTTTTTAGAAAAGCACAAGACAAGTTCTGGCACCTGACTTATTAATGAATTTTTAGAAAAAAACCCACTTATAAATTGGGGGGCATAGATACATGTAGAGTGAGGACAGTGCTGCTCATTATAGGAAGTGGGCATGAGAGATGGGGAATGTAAACACAGTAAAGGGGACAAGTGGAGCTGAGAGGAAAAACAGAGAGTGGAGCCAGAGGGAGAAGAGTGGAAGGACAATGATATTCAGTGAGTAACTGATATGTGAGGGGTACTGACCTAGAGCTTTCTCCTGATACTATACTGAATCTTCACATCAGTCCTGGGAGGTAGGTCATCTTCTCCTGGCACTTTTCAGATGAGGAGACTGACTCTTGGAGAGTTTATATGACCTGCTGAAGGTCACACAGCTCATAAGTGGTGAGGCCAAGATTCCAAATTGGGTCTTTTTGAAGAGCCAACAAGGACCTTCTTGCTATTTCCCTGTGCACCCACTCCCTTCTTTTTCTAGCTTAAGAAAAAGGAGGGGGTGGATCGTTCCACTTTTGCTGATGAAAGTTGGGGGAAGGAAATACTAAAGCACAAAATTAAACTGGAAGAGAAAGTCTGGGGAACCAGAAAGTTTTTATTTCCCCAAATCGTGGAAAACTATGTGGCCTTCAGGGTAGGAGCTGAAGGGCAGGAAAGGCTGGGTCTGGAAACACTCAGGGGCACTAGAAAGGGAACACTGGGGCACTCTTTCCAAAAACCACTATACAGCTTCCCTCACAGGTGAAAAACAGAGCAGCCCTGGCAGAAAAGTGCAAAGGCAAGATCAGCAGCTGAGAAGCCAAAACTGTGAAACCAAGTAAGGCCAAACACCCTGCTCCCAAACCAGTCACCTCAGGCTCAAACTCAGCATCGTTCAGATCAATGCTGGGGTGTATGGTTATGGTTAGGGGAAAACAGAGGTAGGGGAAGCTAGGCTTAATGAGGAAGACATAACTGTGCATCCTGGGCATTAGTTTCTTTAAAATGTTTGCTCTGAAAGAATTATCTTCTTTTTACTGCTTGCTTAGTGTTGCTTAAACATCACCCTTTTAATAAAGAAGTATACTGTGGACCCAAGAGAGATATAAAAACCGTGCTGTTCTTTTATCTCAGGCAAACACTGGGATGCCATTACTTGGATCTGCATATTTGGGTGGAGCCCAGATCTTTCGGAAGAGCCCCCCACCCCCAGTGGTGTTGATGCAGATGGGCCACACCACACTTCAGGAAACACTTCAGGAAATGCTGGCTTGGATCAAGCAGCTGTGGGAAAGTGCACCTATTACACAGCAATGCACAGCAATGCACTGAATAGATTGGGACAGCTCTCCAAGACATGACGTTTAGAAAACTGTGGGAAAACTGCAGAGGATAAGAAGAAACTTCTGGGCTCCTGGCCACTAAAATACAATTATCTCCAACATACTTCAAACCCACTCCTTATCAGCACTTCATAATCATCTTCTGATTCTTTATGACCCCCTCCCAAGCTTCTGGCTCACTGGGGACCCTCACCTCCCTAATTTTGCTCTCAACGAACTGCCTCTCCTGATATTTTTACTAGACTACAGGTTGTAGTCAAGTTTACCAGGATAGGTTTAAAATGTGTTTAAAATGTTGCAGGGAGGCAACAGAGGGGTCTGCCTGAGTCCACGCTTGCCAAGCAATAGCCTTGCCCTGAGTGCATAGAAGGTGACTAGCCTTCCCCTGGGGAGGTCTCCATCTGCACAGAGCAGAGGCCCAGACTCCCAAGTCTCATGGAAAGGAAAGAAGAGAGAACAAAGAAAGCCAGCTAGCATATCTGCCCCTGCAATGTTGCCCACCTGGGCATTCTGTCCACCTCTAACAAGAGAAATCACCTCCATCTCTTTTCAGGGATGGTCAAGTGATATTTACTAAGTGCTCTGAGCCCTTGGGACCCAGTGGGCCTCTCTGCCCCAGAAGTCTGACAGAAAATCAATCTGTTGTCTCCTTTGCTTTCTGGATGTTGTGGATGCCCATCAGGTAGGAGTCTGAATCAGATGATCTACAAAGTCCCTCCTAATACCAACACTCTACAATCTTTTTTAGCCAAGGCCTCAGGTGCCTTTTTGGCAAGAGGCAAGGAGAGATTGATGTAAGGCCAGAAAATACAGTCACCTCCCAAATTCCCTTGAAAATAGAGGAGAGTTGTAGTATGGTTAATCCAGAATTGGACTTTGTTTTGCATCTGAGAAAACTGAGGCCAGACTGGGAAAGTAACTTACACACAAGGTAATACAGTTGATGGCTGAACTGGGTTGAAGCCGAGACTCCTGGCTTCTCATGCTTGTCCCCTTCCACCATTTAGGTCCACCACCTTTGGATTGACAGCAAATGCCCTGGCTTTTGTCATCAGCAGCTGCTTTACCCTCTTGGGGGTATCTGGTTCCAGCTAGTATCCCAAAGAGTCACCAGTCAGCACACACCGGTCAGATGGTTAGGATGGGTGACATGACCACCTGTTGAGTGGCAGAGAGAAACCAGCCCCGGATTTTACAAGTCACCGTAAATACATCACAATGTGGGTAATCTATATGTAGAACCCTGGGTAATAAAAATGATCACTTCACGAAATACTTTTAGGGGGCTTCCTAGGATGGAAGTCCCAATTATCCCACTCAATCTTCTCCCAGGCAATCCTGATACAACCTGGAGCTGTCACGACTCTCAGAGGTGGAGAGCAACTGCAGATATTGTCTGTTTTAGGAGATGGATCCAGGCGAGCTAGATAGGAGCAAGGCAGGACCAGAAACGCTGGCCAGAAGGCTTTTGAAGCACCCAGTCATGATGTAAAAAGTGGGGATGAGGAATAAGGAGGAGAGGCAGGCAAGAGGTTATGAATGGCTACTGGATCTGAAGACTAAGATGAGGCAGCCATGGCAGAGAGAAAATCATAAAGAAACTCAAGGTGTTAAGTCTTGAGGAAGACGGCCGATATACCTGGGGAGAAGAGGCCAAGTTTAACGTGAGACATGTTAAACAGGATATTCATAGGGTCACAGAGCAGAGAGCTAGAGAGAAGAGAGCCTGATCTAAAGATGAGAGCAGGGCAGCCCCACCCACGGTAGTCCTGGACACTCAGCAGGGCACACTGCGCCGGGCGCTCCGTGCCTCCAGGCGTGTGTGTCTTCCCTTCCTAATATTCTGTAAGCATCTTGAGGGCAGGGATGGTTGGTATGTCGTTATTCCGTGGGCATCACCATACACAGCACAGGGCACACAGAAGCACAGAACTAAGCCCCTCTGGCTACACACACAAGCTGGGCTGGGCCTGTCAGCTGCAGAGCCCCACAAACTGTCTCACCTGCCACACTGCTTTTCAAGACAACAGAAGTTAAGGTGGCCCAGGGCCATGGAACATTGGTCCTACCAACTGCCTTCTTCTTTTGGGATGACAATACCAAATGTCCACAGAGACTGATTAGGGGAAAAAAAGAGGCCTTTCTGTGAATTAAATCCCGTCACCATTTTCTCAATTCTGAAGATGGTGACTAGCTCACAGGGCCTGAGCCATCCTCCAAACATCTTCCCTGTCAAGGATAATAGGACTTTAAATCAAGAAAGGAAGAGTTGCTCTGACCAACAAGGGAAACTCCAGGACTTGTGGGTGAGTCTCAGGCCACAAACCCTTCTACCTTCAACTGAGGCTACACACACAGGTTCCTCCTGGGCCAATGTCCAACTCTCGTTCCCAACCATGTAGTCTTCCTATCCCTCCCCAGACGCTAATGCAAAACCCCGCTATGTGTCTTTGTATACCTACCCCTGCAATGAGAATAGCAGGGCTTGCACCTCTCTTTCAAGGCACCTGGTAAGGGCTCAGCAGACAAGATGACAGCTAGATGCTGATATAGTCCTCAAACAGGTGCATCCAACTTCTACAGGTATTGTTACTTAGGAACATATTTAAGGTAAAGTCTACCTCTTCCATTTTTGTCTGGGGCAGGAGACAGCAAGGATGACTAGAGGCAGAGAATGCCTAAGAAATGTATAGTCCTCCATTCTCCAGAGGGGTACCACCAAGTCCCCCGTTATCAGGTGAGATGGGGGTTCCAGTGTGGTTCACTCTATCCCTTGTTTATGTGATCAGAAAGCAAAAGCCAAGAGCCTGAGCTCTGGAACAGACCTCAGCAACAACATCCTGCATTCACACCCAGGCCTCTATACCCAGTGCTCACCCACTGGAAGCCTCCAGCATGCCTCTCTCTTGTGGGCAAGCTCTCTTCTGGATATACTCCATTGACTGGGAGTCTGGTCAAGTCAGGCCTACTCTGCAGGGGGAGGGGAACTGGCAGAGACCCGGTACCAAGCCATACGCGTGAGGACCTGATAGGGGTCCTCCGCGTGCCCCCTTCTCCAGAGAGACAGCTGTGATTCCAGACTTCTGCACACTTTGCCCAATGGCCTGACACCCTGAGGGTTTAGGAGGGGCCCAGCTGGCTCCAAGAAAGGACTCTGATGTGGAAGTTTCTGGTAGAGGGGTCCAGGAGAGACAACGCAAACCTAAGGGGAGACTGGCAACAACTGACAAGCAGGTAAGTCTTATCTTAAAACGGAAAAATACTGTACTGTTTAAGAGTTCCCACCTGACTGCTATAGTAAATCTGCTGGAACATCAAGAACTCCTTGGCAATAATAAGTAGTGGGGTATATTTTGTACTTCACAGAATCAATAATAAATACGCTTCATATATATTCTTCTGCAGTTTCTAGAAAACCTTTATCTCTGCCTGGCTGGGGATTTCTGAGGGCTTGCCTTGGTCTCTCCAGTTGGCACTGAGATGTGGCCACTCAAAACAATAGGGAACCTTGGCCCCTTCTTTCCTACTGCCCCTTGCCCCCAGTCACTAGGGCAGGAGGCCAAGGCAAAGTCAAATGAAGTAGGGGAGGCTTTGGTGCAATGGTTCATTAACTCCTACACATCCCTCACCCCAAACATCAAATCATCCTAAGTGCCACCTCCACAAAGTAGTCCCATCCTCGAAGCCTGAGAGAGAGTGAGCATCTACTGATTCTGTGCGCTCTCTGTCCAATACATTCCCTTCAGTCTGACACACCCATGTCTGCAATCTAAACAGAGGCCACCACTTAAGCTCTGTTCTCCCAAATCTCCTTCTAAATTTACTTTTTATTCTTTATCAAATGTATTTTGGTCATTATAAAAATAATACATGTTCATCATAAAAATTTTGAAAAATACAGTAGACATAGGAAATAAAAAGACCTAATGTCTCAATCCCATTCCTCATAAATTAACAGCATAAATAATATTTTTATGCATTTCCTTCCAGTCAAGTTGCTATGCATTTTTCCTTTTCCCCCCCATTTGGATCAGACAGCCTTATTCTCCAAGTATGTCGCTTACTAGTTATATGACCTTGGACGGGTTATTTACTTAAGCCAAACTTCCTGGCTAGAATGGCAGGGGGTGGAAGCTGATTGTGGCAGATCTGCTCACTCCTATTACATCTGCTTTTCAATAAACTTTCACTGAGATCAATCAGCCAATAAGGAAATAGGATTCAACTTCTAAAATTCACATGACACCCAACTTTTCTGAAACACAGTTGTCATATCCCAGGAGGCAGGTCATTCAAAGCATGGAATGGTCTTACTCTGTCACTTCCTGTGGACAGCATAGGCCCAGCACTCAGGAGCAGAAGTACACAGTGTTGACAGGGTTGAGAATTATCACAAAGCTATCACTTACTGTGCACCTGCTATATTCTAGGAACTCTGCTAGGCTCATCGCAATTTTTTCCCTCCTGTTCTAAACAAACTTGCAAAATAAACTTCTGATCCCCACCCTACAGATAACTGGGGTAAAAGGCTTGCTCAAGACCTCAGATCTAGAAGGTCCAGGGTCCCGGTCTTCTGCACCCAAATCCCACACTATTGCCCTAAACAGTGATGTGATTCTCTGTACATTATTTCTGGTTGATTCATTCAGTACTCAAGCAGAATTTCTTGTTGTATAAGGTAGACCTTCTGGCTATTTTTCTTAAACTTCCTCCTCTGACCTTTCTGCAAGGGACCAGGATTAGCTAGGTGGACCCGTTCTGACCTTCCCTGCTCACAACAATTATGAAAGAATAAAATAGGAAGACTGGGGGAAATGCATGATGTTTTGGCCAGCATGCCAAGGTAAGGAGAAGGGGTGTGGGGGTGAGACTGGCTTGATTCAGGAGCTTTGAATGAGGACCTTTAGCTCATTCTTTCCTTGGAATACATTCTAATTATTCCTGGAACATCATCACCCGTTGTTGAATGAATGATACCTTACACCGATCATACAAAATAGATATACTCAACTTATATATGAGGAAAATAAGTTTCAGAGAAGTCAAGTAACCTACTCAAAGCCATATGGCCAGTCACTACTAAAGCAGGACTGGCTGAACCCAGGTTTGCCCAACTCCCAAACCCATGCTTTTCCACTCCACCAAGCTGCCTTCCTTACTAAATGTCTAAAAATGTAGGGAAATAATTCAAGGTTTTGTGGGAAGGATGCTTAGGACATCCACCAGGACCTTTCTCGGGTACCCCAGAAAGACGATTTTATTCAGGAACCCTGATGGCAACTGCTTGCAGTTATTAAACCATCTGCCTGAGAATCCAAATTTTAATTTGCTCTCCACAGGCAGGAATTCCTCAGGGAACATTCAGTTCAAACTTAAGAGAGGGTCAGAAAAACAGAAGTCCTCCTATGATAGACTCCTTACAAATGTTGGCCCCATCAACCCGCCATTCATTTATGTGATGTGATTCTGCCTCTCCTTCCAACAAATGGTGGAGTTAATCTTCCTGCCCCCTGAGTCTGTGCTAGTATGGGACTTTCCTAAACTAAAAGAATACAGCAAAAGAGATGCTATGGGACTTCCAGGCCTCACCTTCAAAAGGTCTTACAGCTTCTGCTTCTATTCTCTTGGAACATACCCACCATCATGTAAGGAAATCGGTCTTCTGGTGGATGAGATGCCACAAGATGAACAGAGGGAGGTACCCAGCTGATAACTAGCACCAACTGCCAGACATGCTAGTGAAGCCATCTTAACCATCCAGCCCCAATCAAGCTGTCAAATGACTGTAGTTACATGAGTGATCCCAGGTAAGACCAGCAGAAGAACCACCCAGCTGATCCCAACCCAAATGACTGATGCATAAAATTGTAAGCAAATAAACAGTTGTTTTAAGTCCAAAGGGCCAGGTATTCTGTTACACAGCAAAAGATAACTGATACATCTTCCCTTTGCCTCTGGGAACACTTCCCTCACCTACCCCTCTCAGCAATAACAAGCCACTAACTAGTGAGAAATCTCCTTTGGTTCTAAGCAAAACCTGCATAGGACTGCTTTCAGAAGTTTCCTCCTGATAATCACTTTCATTCTGTATATATTTATGCAATATATTCTACAAGCCCAGCACTGTGCTGGCAGGCATAGGGTATTCATGGATGTATAAACTGAGGACTCTTCCCTCAGTGAATTCAATGCAGGTATCAATAACCCACAAGCCCCCAAACAGTAGCAACACAAAACAAAATGTGAAGTGTTCGGTTAAGCTGGGCACCATAGCATGTGCCCATGGTGGGCAGAAGTATGAATAAATGGGCAACATGCAAAAAAGTGGTTTGGGGTCCAACTTCCTAAATCACCTTACTGAGGATTACTCCAATGCACAAATCCATCACCTCTGAGTGCAGGGGTGGCATAAAGAATGTGCAACCTGAGAAAGATTGTCAAGTATATTTCAGACAAGGATGTGGCTCATGGCCTGAGACCCTGCAGGAAGAAACCCCAAAACTGAGCCAGATAGCATATACAGTTTTGACTGCATAAAGAGGAACCAAGCCCAAGGGTTTCACAAGGGCTCATAAAAATAGGAAAGGTTTAGAGACTTCTTTTATTGATGTACAATTTATCTGTGTGTACTCAAGAGGAAAATGTCTTCTCTCATATATCAAGCTGTTGATCACAGTCAACAAATCCCTATTGCCTTCTAAAAGAATTCCAAATTCCTTAACTTGATATTTACAGGCTCTCCATGATCTGGGGCTAAAGATTTGGAATTCTAATCCTGGCACTGCCATTTATTCACCCTGGGAAGGATACTCCACATCTCTGAGTCTGTTTCTTAATCTGTAAAACTGGGATTTTACATGCATAGGTCACAGGGATGTTATGAGAAGTAAAAAGACATAATAATCTGCCCAGTATTGTCCCTGGTACACAGTGAATGTTAACTAACTGTAAAGTTCCTTCCCAGTAATCCAACACCCTCCATCACAGTCAGAGAAGAGAGATCTTCACAGAAAAGTTTGTGAGATGCCAGGGAGGAGGTAAAGTTTCCTCAGTATAAAGGCATCTTGAAGTTGGATATGGTGAAAAGGGACCCAAGTGATGGACTAGGTCTCTGTGTCATTTGTTTGTTCTTACTGCACATCCCAAGAACATCTACATAGCAATCAGCTATCTAACCAAGGCTTTGCCAAGGTATTTTCTGAGAAAGGAACTTAGAAATGCTCACAGTTGAGTTTTACCCAAGCCAATCCTACTCCTGGCCCCACACTTCATACTCAACAATGGTAATTTGCCTCTTGTACTCAGAACACTGGTCCCATACTGGGAGCGTTCATACTTCCTTCTCCCATGTCTTCAGTGGAAAAAGCTTTCTAACCTTCATTTCCTTAGTGCCATTCCAGGAAGACACCCCTCCCACATCCAGGCCAACTGAGAGTCTTAGAGATAATCACCCCCAGATCTTCCCCTACCTGCTCCCTTATTGACAGGAAAGTCAGCCCACTGTTGGTAATAACTCCTTCCCTGTCTTTCTACAAATATACATTCATATTCTATAGTAAAACAAGAAACTGAACAGAACTAAATTTCCATCAGAGATCAATCAATACCATTGACTGGAGCAGCATTTCACTGAATGTGAGGCGCCAGGGAGCCATGGAGATCCTCCTCCCCTCCCCCCCCCCAAAAGTGCACATGCTGCCCTTCTGTCAATCTCTGGAATTTCACTGCAGGAATAGTTGTAGATTATCTACAAGTATCAACCCCTGTCTGACTATAGCCCACAGCTGGGGAGAAGCTATAGCTATTAAAACATCAACCACTGACTCAGGATTAAAGAGAAATAGGCTCCTTCATAACTCATCCTATACGGAGGACCAGAAAGGAAGACCCTATCCCTGCACTGTGGTTTGTAAACTATAGTAATTCCCAATCCCCATAGTTGTTCCATCACTCCCGTCCAAATCATAGTTCTGACCCCTCATAAAGGGAATGGATATAATTTGTTAAGCGACTCAATGTGCCAAGCCTTCTGCTTGGTCCTTTATGCATCACTCATTCCTACAACATCTCTGTGAGTAAGGCATTATTATTCCCATTTAACATAGGAGTAGACTGAGGCTAATGAGCCAAAGATAACACAGTTAATAAATAAAATCTGAATCAAGGCCCATATAGCTTAAAGCCTATGACTTTACACCCAAGACTCAACATAGAGAGTTGCACTCTCTTAGTATATATTCTAAATACACCTGCCTTTGTTTGGGAGTTTGTGCCTTTTTCCCTGGTTTCCTATAGCTCCAGCACAGTGTCATGTGCTTGGAGGTAGTGTTCACAATGGCAACAGATAAAGTTACCTTCCAAATCCTTCCCAGAGCCTTCTTCCATCAGAGGCCCACTGAAACCTAACCTAAACAGAGGGCATGTGAATGTAGTCACCACATTCATCAAAAGTAATGCCTTTTATAGAACATTTAACACGCTATGTTGTCATGACAGGATGCCATGAGTTAAAACCAAGATGAAAAGACATGAGAGGAAGTATAAGGAGAGCCCAACCAGAAGACATGCAGAGAGGGTAGACAAAGAGTTACCTTTTCTGTGAGCTCCTTCTTCACCTGGGAAAGAAGGTAGCAACACTAAGCCTCTCCCAGGGTAGGGAGCTTCCCCTAGTTTTTGAACCTGGCTGAACCCCTCATTCAGGCCCACCTCATGACCTCTCATAAAGGGAGGTCACCACCACCTGGGGGCTCCATTAAAGCCAATGCAAACACAACTCTCCTAGCAGAAATCAGCTCTCCATGCTCTTCCCTGAACTCTCCCACGTTGTCTAACCACGGTTCCCAGAGCTTGGACCAAGTAAACAATCAGTTGTCAATGGCAACCAAAACCCACTGCTTCAAATCCAACTTCACTTTGACTGGGTTGGAGGGATGGAAGTCAAGGAGGAGTCAGGACCAAGCTCCCTTTGTTTCTAATACATTCACTTCACGATCTTCATGCCTTTTACTCATGTAAGTCTTCAACTTTTTAAAGAGCTTTCCAGTAGCACCTCATCATCCCTTATTCCAGCAGACAGGAACTCCTGCAGTTGTTTTGTCCCTCTCCACAAGCCTCAGGACCTTTGGAGACCAAAAGACTTTCAGCAGAGGAAGAGCAGAAATATGACCTTCCCAATGAAAAGCCACAGAATCACCCAGCCTTACAGATGGACAGGGCCTTAGCAGCTCTCTAACTAGACTTCCCTCATCCTAGCAGGGGTGTCCTGTAAACCAGCACTGTCCAAGAGAACTTTCTATGATGATGGAAGTGACAGATTTCCTCTGTCCAATACAGATGTCACTTGATAGTCACATGTGGCGACTGATCACTTGAAATGCAGCTAATGCAATGGAGAAGCTGAATTTTTTATTTTATTTTAATTTTAACAAATTTTAACTTTAATAGCCACGTATGGATAGTGTCTGCTGTATGGGACAAGGCGGCTCTGCAGTATCCCAACCAGACCTCACTGCAATGGTAATTTACGACCTCAATTTGCTACATGGTATTCTGCAGACTAAGAGCATCAAGGAATTTTACACAGAGGATAGATACCCTTCCATATGTGCTGAAAGAACCACGAGATGAAAAAGCCAACTGGATCACCCTTTGCATACAGTTTGGATATTGATCACTTCAATAATAAAATGCTTACATATTCTTACAGACGGAGCAGGTTAGAAACAGAGGAAACGCAAAAGACTATCTAGCCCAACCCCTCATTTTATCCATGGGGAAAGAGACATGCTATGCCTTTATCCTCAGACTGTACTTGACTCCTGTCTTCTAGGGCGTGCTGTGTGTCTCCATACTTACTTCTAAAGATTCTGACAACCTGCCCAGGTATTCTGTATCTCTAGGTATTCCAGGGTAAGAGCCAGACTGGAGAGAAAAGATTACAATTATCACCATCAGCACTAGCCACCAGGATCCCCTCCTCAGTGATTTCACAAGGGACCCAGAGGTCAGGGGTAAACTGCAGGTAAAGGGCTAAGGGGCGCTCTGGGCCCAGACTGAATGCAGAGCCCTGAGGCTCCGCTCTCATTACTGCCCATTCTCCACCTTCACTTGTCCAGTCACCTATTTGGAAAGCCCCTGATTTAAATGTTCAGAAAAAACACCGTTTTCCTCTCATCTTAGCTCAGAGCAGTGGTCTCAGTTTAAATTTGGGACTTCTAGGCAAAACTGGCTCCCAGAGCAATCTCTTTTCCTTTGTTATTTGCTGGAGAGGGGGAGCCCCCACTGGCGTGGGTACTAGAAGTGAAGATTCTGAAGTTATGGAAAGAAACTAATTTTCTTATAAATAGAAAAATAAACCTTTTTCTGTTTTTAAACTGGACGTTAGTATGAATGCAGATGCATGTCAGCCTAATTTTTATTAGTGTGATTTAGAGATCTTTGGTCATACTGTTAAGGAGAAACGTCTATGACAGGTAAACATTTATTCATCAAACACTTATTGAATACCTTCTTTCCAGTCACTATGCTCGGCATAGCATTATCTTATGGAAGAGACAAATAACATTCATCCACTCAATTTTTATTGAGCCACTACTAGACAGAAAATGTTCCTATCTTTATGGAACTTATGTTCCAGTAATCGGAGGCTTTCAATACTCACGGGTACAAAATAGAACTATCATTTCAGACAGTATAAGTCCTAAAAGAACATAAAAACGGTAGGCTAGAGAGTGATGAATGGGATGGGGGTGACTTGAGCTATAGTGGTCAGGAAAGGCCACTTTAAGGAAGTGACATTTGAGCTAAAGCCTGAATGTTGGGAAGGAGTCAAATGAGAGGATGAGAGATACCCCAGGTCGAAGGAATCACATTGCAAAAACCCTGAGATAAGAACTAGCTCGACATGTTTTAGGAACAGAACACTGGTAAAGCTGGAGCGAAGTGAACAAGTGGGAAGTGTTTCAGAGAAGAGGTCTGAGAAGGAGGGAGGTTCAGATTACATAGGGCCTTACAGGCAAGGTAAAAGGTGTGGATGCTATTCCTAGAACAATGGGAAGGCACTCGGGAGTTTTAAACATGAGGGAGAGATGATCAGATTTATTAATACAGAGTCCATATGGACTCTGAGAAACAAACTGAGGGCTACAGAGGGGAGGGGGTGGGAGAATGGGATACGCTGGTGATGGGTAGTAAGGAGGGCACGTATTGCATGGTGCACTGGGTGTTATACGCAACTAATGAATCATCGAACTTTACATTAAAAACCAGTGATGTACTGTATGGTGACTAACATAATAAACAAATATGATTATAAAAAAAGATTTATGAATACGAATACATACAATTATGGATAAAATATTTACAATATAGGAAGATGACCTCAAAGCAGGCCATTACAAAGTATTATAGGAACTATGTTAATAAAGAAACCTGCAGGAAAGAATAGGCAGGCCCCTTGGGGTGATGGGATTCCAGGCCATCTGAGCAGATGCAAAGGTATGGAAATGTGAAACAACACCATGAACATGATGGCATACTGGAGGGGACCACAGGTGGTCAGTCAGCATGGAGGCCACGTAGGTGTGAGTCACCTCTGGGAGATCTTAGACACCAGCCCCAGAAATTGAAATTATTTTGCAGGCCACTGGTTCTTAACCTGACTCTTAAAATACTGGTATCGGGCCCCATACCAGACCAATCAGATCAGAAATTCTGAGGTGGGAGGGCCAGCACCGGTGTATTTAAAAGCTCTCTGGGTGATGATAATGCATAGGTAGGGCTGAGAACCATGCTGTAGCTGATGATTGAAGGGCCCTGCAGGGTTTGAGAGAAGCGGTTAACAATTATTTATTTCCCATTACAAATTTGGTTTTCTAAAGATTATATTTTAGAATACGGTATTTTTAAAGTATAATCTATTCGAGCAATGGTGACAAATTAATTATCTACATTTGCATTTAAAGTTCTGAACATCATCACAAATGGAGTCACAAGTTTCCATTCCTCCTGAACTCTGGCTCTTATGACAGTTTACGAGAAACCTAGAAACTTCCAAACAGAGGAAACCATCAACAGTACAGTTTGTGGATTTTAGAGCCACAGGGATACTCCCGAGAGCCCCCTTATTTTATAGATAAAAAAAGAGAAGCCCAAAGAGGTACCCAGGGTTAGCAGCAAGGCCAAGGCTACCCAGGGTTAGCAGCAAGGACAGAACTAGAACCCAACCTGTTTCTACCTCGCCATGCTGCTGCTTGTTTATTAGTCAAGAAAAGCCACCCTAATTTCTGGACGTGGCATCTTTCACAATATTAAACAGATCATGAAAGAGCACTTAATCTTAGAATAGCAATGTAAAAGAGGAAATGGATGGGGGGGAAAGGACAAACTAATAAAATACAGTTTTGAGCACATACAACTTTATTTTTCAGGTTATCCCCTTAGTTTATGACTGCTAAAGTTATTGCTTCTTCTCATGCTTGCTTTTGCTATTTCCACAGGCTTCTGTAAACTGAGAATTTGTTCAAAGTAATACAAGTTTTCTGCAGGTTAGTGATTCTTGTTCAAGGCACATATTTCAAGACGGAGACCCACATCTTTCTCCAGTCTCTAGAAGAGAGAAGGGTTTGAGCAAGAGACGTAGAAGACTGGGTCCTTTCCTCATGTGGCAGGATGCATTTCAGGACAGAATCCCTGGCTCTGTGTTGGAACCAAACACCTGAGCATCATTTGAGTCTATATTTGAAATACCATTCCAGCCCCGGAAGCTGAACTATACCATACATTTTAAAGGTGCGTCAAGCAAATGCAGCAGCAGTGCTAGCTACATTTATACTTCCATCTTTGAGTTCCAGACCCAAGATTCATACAGCAGCAGTGACCAACCACGTGGCTCTTCTCCACTTCTTGATGAAGTCTTTCATTTTACTTTCCTCGGGACAAGGTGGAGGAAGTGCATGGAGATTTTAAATGCCAGCTGAGTTTACCTGAAACAGAGGTAAAGGATGTCTCAGCCAAGGGCACTGTCCAATCTGGATCCAGCGATAGCCATAGCAACTGACTTTGTACATTTAAGTGTGTGAGTTCTGCAGTGAATCCAAAAGATAGTGCTTCTTGCTACTCACAATGACCAAAGAGGAGACTGGGTTCAAGCTGGACTGTGTGCCAGCCATGAAAGCTAGGACCATCCCCAGTACAGGTAGATATTGCAATGGAGTCAACAGAAATAAGGCTTGGCCAAGGCTTGGTCATGCAAAGGTGGAAGCAAATCCTTAGGCATTAAAAATCAGTCAAGTAGCCCAGGAGTAAGACTACATACAGATGAGCTCAGGCGGAGGAGCATGGAGCTTGGAAGTTGGCTCAGAGCAAGTCTATGGGTGAACTATGTGAGGTCCACAGGGAAGGGCTGCCCAGCCCAAGGGTGGTCACTTCTGACTTTCAAGAGACCAAGCTCAAGACAGCCATCAGTATGCTTTCTTCAGCCAGAAATCCTCTGAAATTGTCTCGGCATCTTCTCAGGATATACCCAGAACTCTACCACTGTCCGGAATAGAGGTAAGGTGCCCAGAACCTCGATCTATGTTTCTAAACTGTGAAATTACACTTTATAGTCCTTTAAGATCTTTAGAAATTACTTTCATAAATAACTCAGGTGTTTTGTTTTAAACTCCCAAAAGACATCACTACTCTACATCATCTACTTTTTTCTACAGCCTCTCAGAGGCGTTTATAGACTTATCCGATGTTTTCAATCCCTGAGTAAAGGTCCTAAAACAGTTCTATGTCCTGTTGTAAAATTTATACATTTCTTCTTCTACTTCTTTATTGTTTCTTTTTACTTCTTATGCAACTCCAATTCTAGAGCCTTTTATGTGTTTTAGAAACTCTTTTTCTCTCCTATTTTCTGGAGTGTATTCAGCTTATAAACACCTATAAAGAACACCAACAAAAAATATATTTTGATGTCATGAACAGATTTAGGCTACAGCACGCACACTCTAATGCAGCATTAGGTGAGGACATTTTTCTCCATACTGCGTTTATATCACTTGCAAGGTGATTTGTCAAAACAAATACTTTACCACTCTTCTCTGTAAGACTTCATCTATTCCATGCATGGTGGTTCTTTTCTATTTTTAATGCATCTGGAAACACAAAAGATGATTCGAGTGTCACTGATGGGGGAATTCATGGTTCTTTCCCTCTGTGTGAGTGATCAACTATCCATCGGCAAGTCCTACAGTCGCTGCTTGCTCTTCCTGGATCCTTCCGTTGCCTGTTCAAATCCTCAGTCCGAGGATTGCCAGGAATGTCTTCTGGAGCCAGGGCTGATGTGCCCATGTAACCTTCTGGCCTACATCCACTCTGAGGCATTCATACCAACATGCCAGGAAAACACAGAGCTTTTTATTTTTTTATTTTTATACATTTATTTTTCTGTCCTTCTCATCTTCAAACGTCATCTTATCTGTGCCATGTTTTAAATAAAGCTAAGGGGACCGTGGGTGGCTTGCGCTTGATCCCTGTATGGTCCTGGTGAGGATATGTGGTTCCGGACAAAGCAGCAGCAGGAAGCAGAGATTTGGAGTGCTAGAAGTGGGTATTGGGGTCATCTCCATCATGTATCCCCTTCTCACTCATGGAACTGTTTCAGGCAGCAGAGGCACCCACACAAAAGATACACTCAGCCATCCTCATCTCCTTCAGACACTCTTATTTCCAGTAATGGTATTTGGCAGGCAAGTTGCTGCTTCTTTAGAATGACCTGCAGTGAGGCAGGTCTTCAGGTGCAGGAAGGAGGTTCCATTGTGCTAAGGAGAAAAAGATAAAACTGTAGTTGGTGCTTCTCTAGTTTGCAGGCAATCGTCTCCATCCTATATAACTCTGATAAGAGCCCCTTCAGAGGCCATGAGGCAGTATTCCAGCTCTGAAGGCCCCACCTTAGGCGTAAGACCGGGTGTCTGATTTTGCCTTAGAGCATGGATTCATGAGAATTCAAATGTAATTTACATACATTATGGAAATAGGCCACTGGAGCTAAAACAGACTATAATAATCAGAGTTCAGATGAATCGAAACTCTTACCTTTCAGAGGGGAGACATCTCTTTTTCTTTGTGAATCTCAAAGTGAAGGGCCACAAGGGGCTGATTTCCAACTTCCTTCCAACTCCTACACCTTCACACTGGCTCTTACTCCTGCCACGCAAGGCAGTGAGCTTCTTGTTTTATAATCTCCACAGGCTCCAACGAGAGTCCACTCCACCCAGACTTTTAAGGCCTAGTTAGGAGGACTGGCACTGTCCTCCAACCTGTGGAGCAAAATTCAACAAGAAGAAGCCCACAAGGAAGGCACGGGTTTTCCCTATCCCCAGCCCCCTCTCAGGACGGCAGCCGCCTGCCTTGAAGGCAGAAGCAGGTGCAGCCATTCCATCTGAGAGCTCTGCCTGGCTCTGTGCAGGACTCAAAATCATCTGGCACCATGGACACTTCTACATTAAACAGTGTTTCGCACCATTTTCGGAGATAACTTACAGGAGGCACAATGCAGGTTTCAATATTGGAACATGAAAATGTAAACATTTTATTTTGTGCTACAATGAAAGAACTTCTCAATCCAGAAGATGTCCATCTCTCAGCCACTTTCCGAGTTATTCTCTGGGCCCTCAGCCTATGCAGGACCCCTCAGAAACTAAAAGGCCATCGGGCAGTATTTATGCCTGTGGTTTTGATCTTCAGAAGCAGCTCCGACTAGGAAGAGGAGAAAATTGGGAGGTAATCCTCTAAGGCTTTGATGTGGAAGCCCACAAGGCCTGCAGAATGAAATGTTCTGGGAGGTGTGCAAATAGCCCTGGCTTCCAGGAGCAAAGTCTGGGCCAGAGGACCAGGGTCTGTGATGGCATGGGACATTTTTGGTCAAATGCCTGAAGCCACATGGGACTCTCACGTTTCCGTGCTATAACTGTAAACCCACTTGCACCCTGACCTCCTGGGATAAAGAACAAACTGGGTACCAAAGGGAAAGGAGAAAGAGGAAAGGACAGTGCTGAGGTGGGAGCATAACCTTGGGGCAGAGGTAGAGCCAGATCCCATGTTGTTAAGTACAGTTTACAGTTCATCCCGATTCCAGTTAGTGTGATCTAATTTACCCACTCCCATGGGAATTTCTAGAGCCATCCAAAAATAATAACAATAACCCATTGTGTTAGTTGAGTCCTGGTAAACAGGGCTAATTCCTCATAATGACTGTAAATATGAGCATTCACCACAAAGTGTAATAATTGCCCTATCACACCCAGAGTGTCAAACTGACTTGAATGTCAGCTTTGTCCAGTATTTGCATCGCTTTGTTTTTTGTGGGAAGTGCTTGTGATTTGTGTGTGTGCGTGTGGTAAAATATCCATAACATAAAATTTAGCATTTTAACTATTTTTAAGTGTACACACAATTCAGTGGCATTAAGTACATTTGTTGTACCACCATCACCACCATCCATATCCAGAATCTTTCAGTATCAGCCCATACTGAAAACTGCATTATTTTTCACACAGACCGTGAGCCACCCCAGACCCCAAAGCACGAGGAATCTGTCTGTCTTCCTGTTCAGTCTTGGGGAGAACTCTAAGATACAATAATATATAGCATTGTAAGATTTACAAAGCGTTTGTCTTCCACACACACATCAACTTACGTATCTTCTGCAAAAGGAGAAAAGCAAGTTTCTGAGAGGGGGACAGACTAGCTCAAATAGAACAGTGACAATAGATGAAATGGGCAAGGCTTCCCATGCACATCCCACTGCACCTCATCACGTCTAACACTGAGGAGGTAGACGAGAAGGGTCCACGGAAGTAACACCCAAGGACATCCTCCAAGGGCAGAGCTGTCTCTTGTCCCACCCTCTACTTTATGTGATTTTCCCTGCTTTGAGGAGGGAGAGCCAGAGCTGCCTGAGGGCCCATAAAGAGAAGGCAGTCTCATATACTACACGGCACAGGGTACTCGTTACAAAAGCCAACTTGGGTAGTTTAGCACTTTCTCTCCTCTCCTTCTTCCCTTGCATCAAAACAAACCCATACTCCATCCACTTTTTCACAAGATTACCATAATAAACCCCCCCATGCCCTCTTCCCAGCAAACATCTCCCCTATTCCTGATGATCATTTTAAGCAGATTTCTCCTGGATGAAAATGGAAGCAACAAACAGACCCTGCCTAGTGTGATTTCCCCTTGCTACACCTCATAGGGATGGCTTTGCCCATGACTGGACTCGCTGTATTGATTTCCTAGGGCTGCCACAACAAATTACCACAAACTAGATGACTTAAAACAAGAGAAAAGAAAAACAAAGAAAACAAACAAAACAAAACAAAAAGACAGAAAACCAGAAATGATTCTCTCACAGTTCGGACCAGAAGTCCAAAATCAAGGTGTCAGCACTGCCATACTCCCACCTAAGGCTCTAGGGAAGAATCCTTGCTTGCCTCTTCTTAATTTCTGTAGCTCCTGGCAATCCCTGGCATTCCCGGTCTGGTAGCTATCTCACTCATCCCTGCCTCCACCTTTGCATGGCCTTCTCTTCTGTGTCCTCTGCTCTTACAAGGAGTCGTCCATTGGATTTAGAGCCCACCCTAATCCAGTATGACCCCACCTTACCTTAACTAATGACATCTGTAAAGACCCAATTTCCAAATAAGGTCATATTCTGAGGCTTCAGGTAGACATGACCTTTCAGAGGACACTTATTCCACCCTATACACCTATCTTACATCTTTAAGATGTGTTAAATCCAATTTCTTGTTTTCTTTGGAGTTTTTGTTTTTGTCTTTAGCAACCGCTCCATTCCAATCCTGTTTTTGGCCACTGTTAGAAACCTTTCTGAGGCATCTGCCTCCATTCGCCTTACCCCATTAAACACCTCCAAACCTCACTTTGAAATGGGCACATGGCTGGGTGTTCTACACAACTGATGAATTATTGAACACTACATCTGGAACTAATGATTTACTATATGTTGGCTAATTTAATTTAAATAAAAAAATAAAAATAAAAAACTAAAATGGGTGCATGGACACCAGGTCAAGAAGGAAATAATAGTAAACTGCCCAGAGAGAGTTCATTATTTCAAGTATCCATCTCTCCACATTCACCCAAGAAGCAATGTGTGCCCGTCTCACATTCAGCATTGTGTTGGGGGCTATAGGGCTCCTCCCCTCAAGGGGTTTAGAGCACACAAGAGAAGTGAGCTACTGCATAGCTAATTAGGCAGGCAAGGTAAGAGAGTCAAATACCGAAGGATGGAGTAGATGTGTGCAGGTGGAGCAGCAAACGACATGGGACAAACTGGGAAAAGGCACGAAGGGACAAATAAGCCTGGTGTTTTCTGGGGACTGTGAACAGAACACATCTGACTACACAATGGGCTTTGCTGCAGAGAGTGGGTTGGATCAGTGATAAAGCTGGGAAGACTACTGCTTGTGGATGTGCACCTGATTCTATAGGGCCTTGAGTCCAGGCCAAGAGGACCCATTAAGGTTTTCTAAGCAATTGGGGAGCTTGACTAAGTGGTGTTCAGGGAAGCCAGATCTAGTTGGGTGTGCAAGATGGACTGGGAGGAGTAGAGAGTTGGCAAGGAAGCCCTGGCTGAGAGCCCAGTTAAGAAGATAGGCTTCAAGGCCAGAGCTTTATTCCTCCACTATCAGTGAATCCCTGTCCATTGCAGTAACCTTCTGTCAGACACTCAATCAATACAGCCATCCTGACATGGCTGGGGGTAGGGCACCTGGCTGGCTTCCAGCCCTCCCTTCCCATTAACATGATGACTTGCAGAGGGCATGTCAGGCAGAGCTTTCAGTAAATTCCAGGAATGGAGATCCCCTTCAGACACAAATCCCTGAAGGGAAGCTCAGGAGTGCTTTGCAAATCAACACATGAACGCCTCTTATGGACAATGGCCTGTCCAGAGAGGGCAGAATCAGCATCTTAGCTCAGATCCTGTTTCTTCCCATTGTTGTACTTCCCTAGGACTGGTGCTAGCATCCAGGAGGTAACAAAGTGACCCCAGCTCAGCACTATTTTGCAGCACAGAACACCATATAAGTGATTAGTGTCTGATTAGATGGGGAGCTTCCCAAGAAGAGTGGACTGCCTTCCCCATAAGACTCCCTCTAACAGGGTCCTTACTGTCATTAGACACAAAGTCCAGGGGAGGTTGTAACAAACCCCCACCCACACCCTCCTCTCCATTCACCCACAAATTCCCCTGCTGGGGATCTTAAGGATCAGAGGGAGAGGTGGAGGTGACATTGAAGGAGCAGGAGCAAACCAGAATATGGTGGGCAGAATAATTTCTGAACTCCACAAGGTACATCTCTTAGCCTCTTTTCTTCCCTGAGGGCTTCTTAGAGAAATATGAGCAGAAGAGGGGAGCTCAAAGTATCAGGAGGACGGCTGACTCCTTTGGCTTCCCTGCTCCTTAAGAAAAGCTTTGTACGCCATCACAGGAGGCTTCCTCTGGCCCCACATCCACCACCATCCTTGCTGGACTGTAGACCAGCCCAGAGAAATATGCCTCAGAAAAGAGCTGTGGCAGGTGCCTGTAGGGGAAAGGGGCAGGCATGGAATTTCCTAAATGCAGCTAAGGTAAAGGGGAGTAAAGACACACTCTCCATTTCCACCTGCTTTTAAACTGGAAGTTCAAGCGTCACTAAAAATAGATGATACACAGGACAGGAGTCCACAAGGAAAATAACCATCCTCCAGATTGTTCTCCCTTTTTTAGTAATCAATCTAATTTGAAAGACATAACAACTTCCACCCCCTTTATTTCTGAAGAGAGAGGCAAACAGGTGATTTATTTGTACTAAAATTAAACTCCCTCTGTGTATAGCTTCTTGATGGTATTCATATATTGAATCTGACTCACACTTTTGATGTGGAAAGGTTTTATTAACATAACTACTTATCCCAGCCCACTGCCACTGGGATTCATGGCTCTTGCCCAAAGTACATTTTGGCTATTTCTATGTTACCTTAAATTCTGGCACAGATTAATGTCTCATGACAAGCACATTCACAGATTCTATGAGAAATTCCCAGCTGCCCCTGGGTAACAATAATGAAGCAAAATTGAAAGTAAGAAGCAGCCTTGGCTACACGAGCGAAGACCCCCAGATTGCAGAGTCTAGAGACCCGGGATCTTATCACAGCACCGTGATCCAGCCACTTGCGTCCTCAGGGTCTCAGGCTCCTCATCTGTAGAATGAGATTGCTGGCCTCACACAGTTCTCAGTTCTCTTCCAACTCTGACTTCCTGTGATTGTAAAAGACAGTTAAAAATATCTCCAGGGAAAGAAATCTCACAATATTATTTAGTCATGAGAAGATTGAACTAATGATATCTAATATCTCTGGGTTCTAAAGTCTGTTATTCTATTATATACAATGGTTTTTTAATGTGCAAAGATTAGTAAAAAAAATTTTTTTAAACAAACAAAACAGAAGACTCCTTTTTTATTGCCCATTTTAAAAGAACCGAAGTTAAAGAGCCTAAAATAAAACCTCCAGCTATTCTGTGCTCACACACAGAGAAAGTGGGTGGATGAGATCAAAGCTATACAACATCTGGGGTGGCAAAGACTTGTGGTAACTGGGACTGTCTGCTGACTGAAACAAGACACGACAGTTATGAGACACTATACCACAGTCCTAATCCATGTTACTGCTAGACCTTTTGCCATAGAAGGAGCCCAAGATCCCAACATATTGATGACATTATATGGGAAAAAAAATCCATTCTCTCTTGACAAAGACACAGTGAAGTGGCGGACCCTGGAGCATCAGACCAGCATCTCGAGATACTTAAGAACTTGGGTGGGCCAACCAAGGGATCAGCAGATGCCCAGTTTGGATGTTACTATATAAAAACTGCTATCCAAGTTGAAGTCGCCCTAGTTAACAGGCCATAGATTAGTTCAGGTAACAATGGAGGTACAAAGGGGGTACAATATAGGGACAGAAAGGTAAGATTCATCACCAAATACTCCACTGAATCTGGCTATGGCAGGGAAGAGAGATGGGTGAGAGGTGAGGTCAGGTGATCAAACATCAGAAAGGTTTTGTCAGGCCTCAAGTTTAAGCAGAGACTGTCATTTAACACAGTCAGAAGTAAACTAAGCCCTCAAGGTCTGGGAATAGATTTTGAGTGCTGGTATGCAGAAGATGCTCAACTGTACGTGTTGACCACATGGAAACTTACAAAGAAACTACTGCTCCATTGTTTACTGAACAATATTTCCCATTCATGATGGCTCAGACTGCCAGGTCAGCTGCAAGAGAGGGAAATGGGAATAAGGGGTAACTTTCTAAGCTTTAAGATACCTGGACCGGTTCATGTCCCCTGGAAAGAGGATCCCACTTTATCAACCACCCTGGGTACCACTGACGGAAAGGAGCTGTGTTATCTGGATGGGCTGGGGATCTACCAGAGACTCAATGTCCTCATAGTCTAAGTTGGGTGGGACTCTTGGAAAAGGGGTATTCATCTATTTGAAGAAATACCCCTTAGCAGCACCCCTTGCCCAGCTGTCTTAGGGTCTTAGAAAAACTAAAAGATTTCAGGTTGCCGGAAGTAGTTGGACACCAACGGCCCTCCACAGAGTCACTGAAATGAATGAGCAGTTAAAGGCTCTGGGTGTCTAATTCCTGAGCACTTGGATCAGGCAGATGTGATGAACCCCAAGAATAACCACCAGTTAAGCCTGTTTTCAGAGAGAGTGTGCCCTTACGAGGAGAACTAGCATTAGATAAAGTAATGATTGTTTTCAGTTGAATCTTTTGAGAAATTACATTTAATTTGAAACTAGGTATTGCATTCCTTTAAATTCCATTTCTTATGACATATCCACCTTCCAAAAGAGAGGACAGTTAACCAACACACCTGGATTCTATTAGAGATACTTTATTTGGAGAAGCATATCAGAATACAGTCTGAGTCAGTGGGTTTTATATCTGGAAAATTTCTGGGCCTCTCATAGTCATCCATGCCTGTGTCAAGGATTTAGCCAGCCACTTATTCAATACAATCAAACTCAATCTCATACCAATTACTTGGCGGCACCTCCAAATTTTAATACATGGAAACAGACCCGCACATATATGGTCACTTGGTTTATGACAAAGATGACACTACAGTGCTGTGGGGAAAGGATGGTCTTTTCAACAAATGACTCTAAGCCAACTGGATAGCAAAACAGGAAGAAAAAAAAACAAGAGAATCTTTCCCTCACCACATAGGAAAAGCATTTTCAAGTACATTACTGATCTAAATGTAAAAAGTAAAACAGTAAAGCTTTTTTCAGTATGAAATTTAGAGTAGACACAGCTTTCTTAAACAGGACACAAAAACCACTAACCATAAAAGAAAATATTTTATAGACCAGACATTAAAATTATTAATGTATATTCATCAAAATACACCATGAAGAGCATGAAGAGGCAAACCATAGACTAGAAGGATATATTCACAATACACTTATCAAAGGATTCATATCCAGAATATATAAAGAACTACAACTCAATAAGAAAAATTCAGATAATTCAATAGCAAAGATAAGGCAAAACATCCAAAGATTCACTTTACAAAAGACAGCATCCAAATGATCAATAAACATATGAAAATATTCTTGACTTCATTCACCATCCAGGAACTACAAATACAACAAAACAAAACCCATCCATAATGTGGCACCACCACATACCTACCAGAAAAGCTAAAATAGAAAAGACAAATAATACCAACTGTTAGCAAAGATGTGGAACAACTAGAAGCATCCTCCCTGCTAGTGGAGAGGTAAATTGTTACAACTACTTTGGAAAACTATTTGGCAGGATTTAACTAAAGCTAAACATACTCATACCCTATAGCCTGGTAATTACTCTCTTAAATATATACTCCACAATACTGGGGGCATGTATTCATCCACAGACCTACACAAAAGTATTCATAACAGCTCCAAACTGGAAAAAACTCAAATACTCAAGTACCTTATACAGTAAAATGGATAGAATAAATTGCAGTATATATATATATATATATATATATATATATATAAAATAAATTGCAGTATACATATATGCAGTATATATATATATATATATACAGTAAACTATCATACAGCAATGAAAGTGACAGGTAATTGCTACACTCAGCATGGATTAATCTCACACATGTAACGTTGGACAAAAGAAGAGAGACACGAAATAGTATATACTCGAAGATTCCATTTATGTAAAGTTTCAAAACAGGCAAACTAATCTTAAGGTACTGGAAGTCACCCTGGAGATTTGCCTTGAAGGGAGGGACTGGTAAAATGGAAGGGGACATGGGGGGCCCAATGACCTGGAGTAAGGTTCTGTTTCTTGATCTATATGCTAGTTAATGCAAGCGTGTTCGCTAGGTAAAAATTACTGAGTTTAGGATTTGTGTACTTTTCTGGATGTATGTTTTACTTCAGTTAAAAGTTTACAATATGAAAACATAAATGCAAATTAAATTTAAGACAAAAAGTCTACGTGGGGAAAAGAATCCATGAAAACTGACTTAAAATCCAAACCCATTAAATGACAGTGAAATTGATACTTTCTTATTGTTGATTTTTCTGTTCTAAAATGAAAACTGGCTTTTTTATTTAAGATCTATGCTCCACTTTCAAAAGGAATTGGAAGCCACAGTCTTATTTATTGAACAAATACACATTTGAGGCCTTTTTTAGTCTTCATTAGAAGCTTTTAGGACATCAGAATTGTTAAATTTTGCTTGATTTACTTTTGCTTTTTTCCCATGTTAATATATGGGTTTTTAAAATGCAATTTTTCTTGGCTAACACCCTCTAATAAAAATTAACAACCCTAATATTTACATAGCCAGCAAGCAAATTCAGCTGAGCCGAACACAGTCTACCCAATCAGAGTGTTCAGAAGGCTTCAGCCAGTGGCTATCGTCAGGTCTAACAGGCTCATGCTCACTGGAAAGGGAAGATTGGGAGCAATTATCTCAGTAATCCAAGCCAAGAAACACAGCCATGCTATTCGGGTGGGGGTGGCGGGGTGGGACAGAGACCAAGCTTGCTCTAGTGAAACAAAACCTGGCAGGCTAGAAGGAGCTCATGGTTTCCTACCTAGAACATGTGTGCTGGCTTCCACCCCTTTTGGAGGAAAGCTTTTCCAGGAGATGTGATCATTCTCTTTAGCCCACCAAACTTAAATTTGTACAATGCCCGTGGTTTATAAAGTTTCCTAGATAGTAATATCATATGAGTCTCTTGCTCATCCTAAAAAGAAAAGAGGGGAAGTATTACTATCCCCTTTTTGCTCATGAAAGAACTGAGACTCAGACAGTGAAGGGACTCCTTACAGCCCCAGCAGTGGTAAGTCACACAGCAAAGACGAAGTACAATCAGGCACAGTGCTCTGTCTCCTATACCATGAGGTCTCCTGGCTCTCCTCCAAGCCTGCTTATGACAATGAGAACACAATCCAAAGACTTGAAAATAATTTGGCTACGGTTATTAGATATTGGGCAAGCTGGAAACTAGACCCAAGCCTACAGACAGTGTTCATACCTTCAGGATCATGCACTTGGAGGCACTGGGAAAACAAAGTGGGCTGGGCGGGAGCCAGGACTAGGGGCAATTAGCTGTCCAGTGTGACAATGGTTCGAATGCTTCAGTCTGACTCTGCTACAGAAAGGTCATCAGCAATGGTAGAAACGTGCCGTCTGGGCAGGCTTTTCTGCAGAATGGAGAACTGACATCTCTGGATTTGAAACATAGGAGATATAGTTCTGAAATCTACCCATGAATATGACAGGTTTGGGGTCTGCTAGAGATGGTATGTTGTGAACACCAAACAGTATAAAGAGCAGTGGCTTTAGAGTCCAGTAGATTTGGCTTTGAATCCCATTGTAACATCAAATAGAAGTTCCACCATTCTCCCGCTTGCTGGTACCTCTCCAGTTTGCAATGACATCTCAAATTTCCAGCTACTCCATCCAATGTTCTTTCAACCATCTGCAGTAAAGGGCCAGTTTGGTTTTTGTTTTTTCTTTCATTTTTTGATTCCAATCTGTCACAGACTGGTACTTTCATAAAATATGATAAAAATGAATTACTAGAGAAATGCAATTTTAAAAACAAAATATAAGTCCCTTTTTAAATAATTTTAGATTCAGACAAAATTACTCTGGAAAATTGCTATAAAAGTTTATCAGTGCTTCCTTTCACTTTCTCTACTTCTCCTTACCGACTGATAACAAACAGTTGGCAGAGCTGGGCCACGGACTGCACCTCAGGTAGTGCCTTCCTGGTACCTCCTTTCTCCAAGCTCCTGATGACATTAGTCACAAAACACAACTAAGAACTTATAATCTCTACTTTTCTTGTCAACTTAAACTCCCCAGCTAGATTGCATGTTCTCTGAGTGCCGAGGTCACTCCAGTATGCCTAGGGTCAGACAGATGGTTCACAGGGGCTCAAACCCTTGCTGATAATCCAAATATGAAACAGCCATATTAGTTACTCCTACATTTTTATTATTTAGACAACTTGATAGCACATTTGTGAAAACCTGCCCAATGAACACATTCTGTCCCTTTAGCATCCCCCCTACTTGCCTGTCCTCCATCTATTTGTCTGGGGGTCTTTTTCACCACCTGCTTTAACTCCATTTAACTGAGATGCACCAGATACCGTCACTGTTTCTCTTCCACTGAGGAACAACGCAGAATAAATCACAGAAAATCCCATTCATCAGGAAAGCTGGCACTGGCTCACCAGATAAACAGTCTAGGATATGGAGGGCTTCTATTAATTTATTTCCAGGGGACACTGTTATTCTCCCCTCTGTGTCTCTCTAACGCTGCGCCCATGATAGCTGCTCAATAAACATTTGTGTGAGCTGGCCAGAGAGTGCCGGCTGTATCTCAGCGGCTACAGGTCACATTTTCAATCCCACCACTCAGCAGGCAAAGGCAGAAAGGGGCAATGAGTGGGAGTGTTATAGGATGGAGCCTCAAGCTCACTTAGACCAGTGGTTTTCTATCCAGGCTGCACAGTGGAATCACCTGGGGGAACTTTAATACCCAGGTGTGCCTTTCAGACCCAGAGTTTTGTTTTTGTTTTTGTTTTGTTTTGTAATGTAATTGTTCTGGAGTGAAACCTGAGCATCAGCATTTTTCAGATGCCATAAGTAATTCCAGTGTGCAGCTAGGGTAAAAAAACACTGACTTTGAATGCCCTCATATCCATGCTGGTACTTAGCAGATGTTCCTTAAATTTTGTTGAGTGAGTAAATGGCTCAATCAATGGATCAATCCATTGATCAATCTAATCTGATCCAACTGGATTCAAATCCAATGATCTATCCAAATATCAGAATGAGTCTGCAGCAAATGTGGAGACACTTTGACTCCTGTCCCTTAGACTCTTCACCTCCAGTGTGCATCTCCTCCCAAGGTCCAGTCTGAAACTCCAGCCAGAAAGCACTCCTCTTCCATTCTCTTGCTGGTGGGAGGCAGGCTTGTTTCTGGATCACTGGTGCTAAGAAACCACGAACGTAGCTCATCCTCACCTTTTTCAAGCAGGAAACTCTCGAGCTTTCTCAAATACACACCCAGAAGGCCCCCACAAATACCACTGGCCTCAACTCATACAGGATGGGAACATGTTATCTCATCTATTTTGTGTTTATTTAATGGTTGCTCTTCGATTGTTTTTCTGGCAGTCCACGGGTCCAGGATGCTATCTCAGACAACAGACTTCCAGAGCACAGAAGCCCAAGAACACTTAGTACAAAGTGACTGGTTTGTAAAAAGTCTAGTAAATGGATGTTGCTGTTGCACTGCTCTAGAAGGAGAGGATGGAAGGGAGTGGGGGCAGGGTGTGAAGTGCACAGGAAGAAGAGGAAGCAATGTGATGTGCCGGCCTGGAAGGGGACATGAGATGCTGGCTGCCCACTGTAGGCAGGCACAGGCAACACACTCGATGAGGCACTGTCCACCACCCCATCCCAAGGGGCAGGGAAGAGCTAGCCAAACTCCAAGTTCTCTGCCGGGAATGTGTGCCTGGGGCTGCCCTAGCTTCTGACCCCTGGCTGCTCCCTCACCTGCTGCCACTACTGATGCTATTTTTAGCTGAACAGTGGCCTCTCCCCAGCCTCCTCTTCTCCAGCTTATTTCCATGACCCCAGAGGAGCCACTGAACTTTCATCCTCCCTCTGGACCCTAAACCTTCCACTCCCCCCTCAAGGCTTACACTGAGTCAATTCAGAATGCTACATGGGGATGTTTGGAAAGAGATGAACATAGGGTAGCCGGGAAGTCAATTGTGAAATCCAACACTTATTTTTTTAAACTAGGGAAAAATAAAGAGGAAATACATTAGCTCCAGGGAGAGCACTCCTTCTAGCCCCAAAAAGCAGGTACTTCCTGAGTTCCTCCTTCTCTACAGGCCTACATATTGATGGCATCTCATCACTAGCACTGACAGGCATTTTCTGGTATATTTCTGTCTTCTCATTAAAAGGGGAAAAGAAAATTTGCACTAATATGGGCACCCTTGCTTCCTGACACTCTGTTAGATTCTATTCATGGTTTTTCTCATATAAATCTTACGATCCATGAGCTAAGTTAAGCGACCCGCCCACGGTCACACAACTTGCAATTAACAGAGCTGGGATTCAAACCTAGTATTTTGTGACTTCAAAGCTTACCTTGCACTCCTGTCACCAGAAAGAGTGATCTATCCCCAACCCCATAGACCATGAGCTTCCCAAGGCAGGATTCATGAAGCCCCATTACACTGGTATCTCTCTGGGCTCTATAAATCATGTGGATCGACTGAATCACCAGCTTCCAGAAAAGAAAGAGGAAACATAGTCGCCATCCCATGCTAATGGAATATGAAGAACTATGTGCCTTCTTTTCCTCCCTCCATTTCTTAGGTGGGTGGAGAAAAAGAGGAAGGCATCCAGCCAAGAGTGGTCAATTATAGACCATCCCAGAGTCAGTAATAACATTTCCCAGTCCGAGAAGCACCTCTCAACTGTAGGGATTCTGAGAAAATGATTCATTCACTCATTATCCAATGGATATTTACTGAACACCTACTATATGCCAAGAAGTGTACTAGGTGTTGGGGATAGTGAACAAAGTATTCAGCTTCCGTCCTCATAAAGCTAGTAGCTATAGGGGAAACACTGCTGGGGTTCAGAGACATTTGTGGGGTAGTGGCATCTCCTGACACACTACCTCAAATTTAGAGCTCAGGCAGTTTTGTGGGAGGAGGAGAAGGAGAAGTAAAGGAAACCAAACATGTTGCTATGCAACCAGGATGATATATTCTTAGCCAGAGCAGGCAGAGAAGCAGCATGGCACAGGGAGTGGGTGGGGGGAGGAGAGATGGGGGAGGGGGAGGCCCAGGAGTACTGAATGAGAGGCAAAGCGGTGCACAGCGAGCACCACTGCTGCACACACAGGCTTCTCCCCTGGAGCAGCTCACAACTGGGCACTGCACAGAATCACGCTCACCAGAGGTAGCCAGAATATTGCAGGGACAGCCCCAGGAACCTCAGAGAGAGGGCCTCCTGCCCAGCTGCAAAAACCCTTGTCTTGGGCCTGAAGTTAACCTACCAGTATTAAATCCAGGTCTGTACCGAATACAAAGGACAGCATAAAGTCCCGCATGCTTCCTGCCAGGGGGAACACACGTCCAGCAGGGGAGTAAGACGTACAGGCATACACAAAGCATCAACAAGTATTTATGAAGCCCTCCTCCATGTTCCTTCTGTGAGGTGCAGGACGCCGTGGGGCGACAAAGACCTCACACTGGTGGGTCAGGGCATGCAGAGGATAGCATGGTGCTGACAGACACCTGCGGGGACTCAGGCCTGAGTGTTAGACCTGGCTCGGCTGCCCATGGGCTCTGCACAGCCTGCAGCAAGGCTCTCTGGGCCTCAGTCTCTGGATCTCTAAAATGAGCAGTTCCGATATGGCTGAGTCCCTGATACTATAAATGCAAAAGGACTGCAGAGACAGCAGAATTGAGTATCAAATGGAATGCTCAGGAAGCGCTGTATGGAAGAGGGAGGGATTGAGGATGCAGTGGGGGAGGGAGTCTAATTTTGATTGAGGGCCTCTCGTGCACCCTTACCTGACCATAAAGATTCATTTCCCCATTTTCAGACTTGAAGAAGCCCAGCCTCAAGGAGGTTAAGTAACTTATTCACCCCCCCACAGCTAGAAATAACAGATGTAGGATTCAAACACAGACCCACCTGGCTCCATGGCCTGTGCACTTTGCTTTGGATTGCACTGCTTCTCCAAGATGGTAAGGCTTACAGCAGAATGGTGCAGGAGAAGGACTGCAGGAAGCAACAAGGGCAAAGACACTGGCGGGCTGAAAAACGGCCAGGATTAACAAGGGGTGGTTCCTGGCGATGAGGACAGGGCTGTGAGTGTGAGGAGGGTTTGGTGAGCAGAAAGAAGGAGAACCTGGCAGTTCCTAGCCCACAACCTGCATTGCGCTAAATGCTATGGAAAAGAAAACAGTATATTAAACAGTCCGTGCCCTGAATTAATTTGCAACCAGGGCGATAAAACGTGAAAATTAACAATTAGTGAAATATTACAAAAATTGCCAAAGTAGGCATACAAAAATAAATCATAGCACAGTTTAAGTGGGGGAAGTGCTGCTTCTGATCTGGCTGGGCACTGGGGCTTCTGCGCAGGAAGGGGACTGGAGGTAGGCTTTAAAGGATTCAGGGGGAGGATGGGTGGGGAGAGGGGAAACAGGTGAGGGCCTGTGGGGCAGGAAAAATCTCATCCATAGGAGAAAAGGCAGGAAAGGCACTTCACTTAGAAGAAAGAGCTGGTGGGAAACACTATCGACCAGTTGGGCTAGGTGAGACAACAGGGAGTGAAGGGTCCAATCCTTCACCAGAAGGCTATGAGAAACTACAGCCATGCTTGGGCCGAGGAAAGAAATGGCCAAAAAGGAGTTTAAGAAAAGGAAGACAGCAGTGCTCAGAGAACCAGGGAAGGGACTGATAGGCATGGGATGTACAAGGGTCCCAACTAGGCAGTGGCACTGAGGATGGCAAGGATGGACTAATCTCCCGGGTATTTTAAGGATGAACAGAAAAGTTCCAGTGACTGGGGACCAGGAGAAGGGGGAATCAAAATTAACCTAACTTCAAACCAAGAGAATGAGAATCCCATATTCAGAACTAGAGAAGCCCAGCAAAAAAATAAAACGGGGGGGGGGGGGGGGGCGGGTGATGATGAAGTTGATCAGCTTCCTATTAGACATTCTGTCTAAGGTTTCTCTAGGATGTTCAAGTGCAAAAATCATGAATCACAAACTCTGGAAAAGGAAACCTGAGACCGGGGGAGGGCAGGAGGGGTCACCCATCACCCTGGGTGAGACAGCCCTCCACTGCTCCTTAAGCCCCCCAGGAAAGGCAAGTCAGCTGCTCTGTGGGTTAGGAACTGTATGTCCTACTAAGAGAAGTCACAAGGAGACTGGAAACAATCCCTGAACCAACATTTAATTATTCCCATCAATAGAGCCAGAGAAGCTCTCAAACAGGGTCAGGCCCAAAAGAATCTAGTATACTTCCCTCTCTAAGCAGGACTTCTCTCTGTCTCTAGTGAGGGATCGCCAGCCTTGCCAGGGACAGAAAATCACAGGGGACCTCACTCAGCCCCTTGGTATAGAGACATGGGATAAGACTTTGAAGTCAGAAAGACCTGGGCATGAATGGCAGCTGTTCCACCTGAGTGTGCATGGACAGATTGCTCAACCCATCTGAAAAGTGAGGAGGACAAGTGTCTTAGTGTCAGGCACCTGGCATAGTGTAGGGCATACAGGTGGCATCAGTTCACATGTTAGTTCCCTTCACCCCTACCTGAGAGCAGGCCTTTGCATTCCCATTCAGTTCTCAGTGATACAGTTTTTCCATTGGTATCTACTCAGAAGGCCTAGTTATATGCTCTGGGGCAGCACAAAAAATGTCAGTTTCCCCTTCTACCAGCCAAATACTGATCACGTTTCCCCCAAAGCTGGGTTTGGGGCACCACAAACTGAATTCCATCCTCATGATAAAGTCTGACAGATAATACAGTAAAGAGGGCTATAACTACTCTTCTGTAAATGCAGCCCAGGGCTCCCAAAATATCAACTCCATCTGATTGTCAACAGCAGTTGAAATTCTACCATTAGAGGTCTACTTCTTCAGTTTAACATGCTTCTTTTAAATGTCAAACTCGCCCATGAGGAAAGCCCATGGAGCTGTTACCAGTCAATCATAAGTTATACAATGAACATTAATGGATCAGCTGCCTAGGCTAGCAAGAGTTTTGGTGCTTTGGAGAGGAGGAGGGGGTCATTTTGGAGCTGAGATCACAGATCCTCTTTCGGGAGGTTGAAGTGAGTCAGAAACCAGTGGGCAAAGGGTCCTGAAAAAGCAAGCTCACAGCTTCACCGGGGAGCTGAATGAGAGGAACCTGCTGGCTGGACTTACCAGGTGACAGTGTGGGACCCTGGGGTGTAACATGAGAGTGAGCAAGGCGGTACCTCCCTGCACTTCCCTGTACCAGAAGGGCATTGCAAAGCACCATAGCAAAGCCATCTCCACTGCCCATAGAACCAAAATAAAAGGGATCAAGGTGCACCAGGAGAGACTGAGGTGGGAGCCAGGAAGCACTTCCAGATAACGCGGAAACTCTCAGTTCTGCTTTCCTCTCCCCCCTCCCACTCTCCCAACATTGTTCCTTCAAAGTTGACCCATGATCTCCTAACATCCAAACCCCAAGGTTCTACCTCCTTCCTCAGTAGATTAAAAGCCAATGCCTACACCCTCCTTGAAACCCCTGTGGAGGGAAGCCCAGGCACCCTAGTGTGACCACTCTCATTTGCCTTCTAACTGTGACCCAGACTCTGCCTTGCTCCTCTGTGCACTTACCCCCTTGTCCCTAATAAGGCAGAGGGACCACTGTCCAGCAGTTCTCAGCAAAGCGGGAAGGACTGGTTCCAAAGAGTCTCTACCACACAGGGCCTCGCACCTGGCCAGGACATAGTAGGTTACAGACATAATAGAGGCAGTCAATGCATTAAAATGCTGGCCAAAGTACTGGCTCAAGAGGATGATACCATAGGAAGCCGGCACTCGGCGGGGTTTCTGAGGAAGATCCACTTACTCAACATTGACACCTGGACTTTGACACACAAACATCCATACAGCCTATTTTCTCCAAAGAACAACTGAAAAGGAGTGCTGTCAGTCTTAGGGCCCTCTGCCTCCTCACTACTCTGGTCCTCCTGTGTCCAAAGAGGCATTTTCACAGAGGACTGCATCACCACCGGAAAAGGACCCATGGATAGAACCCGAGAGGAGAGAGCTTCTCTGCCACACAGGGACTCTCCTCCTCGGGGCCAGCTTCTCCAGCCCCTCCTGCTACAGGCCGTCTAGCATCCTCCCTGACCCTGCCCTTGCCCAAGATGTACCAGCTGTCTTTGCAATGAACTCGTTCTGCCACCCTACATCTGTATTGTAGGCACCATGATACAGACCTAGGTGAACAAAATCAAAGAAAACCACCGTCCTAAACTTTGGGCCCCCTCACCCTGTTGTCTTCCCTTTCCTTCCAGCAGAGATGCCATGGCAGAGATGCCATGCTCTCCCCCAACAAATGGGGAGCTATCTAGGGACCAATGCCATGATGAAGAGCCACACATCGGTCCTTGACTCTTTCTCCCTTTGTATCCACCACTTCCCTACAGCACCCAGCAGTGAACACCCAGTGTTCACTCTGCCTATGCGGGCCCCTCCCCAGCCCCGTTCATGCTGGTGATGCATAGAACCAAGAGGCCCCAGGAGCATCACAGAAGGGGAAGATGTGACTACATGGGGAAAGGTGGAAGGAGAGATGGCAGACAGGGAAGAACTGGAGGAATTCTCTGTGACCTCCGCAGGTTCTGATATATGCTGTCTTAGCCACCCTTCTCATCTTTGGCCCTGGCCCTGATCATTGAGCTATTCCCTTTCATCTGCTCCTCCACCTCTCCCCACTGAGCATGAAACGCTGAGATTCATCAGATATTCTGAGCACCCGAACCCATGCAAGAAAGTTGCCACGGCAACGGAACACTCCCCTTTGGTATAAATACTCATGGGTGATACCCCTGAGGAGTAGAGCACAGACACCTCCCCCTCCTCTTTTAGTCAGATCTGACAGACTTCAAAGTTAGGGGAGCCATGACTGGTTTTGACAGAGGCGGGGGTGGAGTAAGGGGGTCCCTCCAGACCACCTAAGTCACCGTCTAGCGGACAACCCAGCAAGGAGTGAGGACTTTGCAATTGATTGAATGTTCATTTCCCACTGGGCCCAGAGGTGGGCATGGAGGCAGAGAGAAGACTGGAAAGGTACAAGCGACATGAACTGTGGGAGGGGACTTCTGGAACCACAGCACCAGGGCACAACACCCAGGACAGGCCCTGTGAACCCTGCGATGCCAGCCTGCTGGGGCCACTAAGAGATGTCTGGGAACTTATGCTCTAGTTAGGACTGCTCTGAATTCCCTTCTTTTCTTTCTTTCTTTTTTTTTTTCTTCTTTTTTTCCACATCTTAACATTTATGCCTCTTTCAGGTGGCTAATTGTTGGCCTAAGGTCTGAGGGTACATCCATGCATACACACCCCAGAGAAACCCAGGAAAGGGGTTTGTTTCCACAAGGTGGCATTCAGGCCACAACAGGGCAGATCACAAGTAGGGCCTGTGTCAGGCAATCCTCACTCTGAAAGCAGACACAGGTGGATTGGGACAGAAATAGTGCAGGACAAGAGGCACAGACTGTGCAGGCTACTTTTCCTGAACCAGAATCAGCTGAGAGCCCACACCAGGGCCAGCAGAAGAGGGCTCGCCACATGGAAGGACACATGTTTGCTGATGTTTTAATACCTTCCTTCATATACTCAGATGGGGGCTTGGTGATCCCTGTCCCCAGTGCCCACAGTCCACAGCCCAGGCAGAGGGGCAGGGAACAAGGAGCACAGAACAGGATCCAGAAAGATGATCTGCTGCCCAAACTATCATGACCCACTCTGACTTTAGTCATAAACTCTGCTAAACACTGTTCCCAAGGGTCACTGATAGCCATAGCCAACACTCTTTAGGGCCAAGAGGAAAAGGAAGAAAAAGCAAATGGCCTTGCTCAGACCACCCAGCTTGGCAGTGCCATTCTCCTCAGGCAGAGGTCACTGAGGGGCTGGCCATGGGCAGGGCTTGGCTCAGTGTCCTCTGTTGGGGTTAAAGGCCAGGCTGGTTGGGAGCTGGCTGGGAGCTGTCAGAAGCATGTTTAGGAATCACCAGGGTATCCCTGCATTTACGGTGACAGGGGCTGAGCCATCCAAGTCTGAGGGAGCCCAAGGGCTTGTCTTCTTTGGGGGGGGTCCCATTCCTGGATGAGTGCCATATGGCTCTCATGCCATGCACACCACCTCTCCCAGCAATAAGTAGGCTTGTCTGGGGAGGGAAGGGAAGGACGGCCTCAGTGCAGCCAGCAGTGGAGGGTCCTCACTCGGTGAGCTCCACAGAGTTGGCAGGAAACATGCCAAAGCAGCTATCTGGCCCATAGCCATGCCACCAGCCCTCATGGACTACTTCAATGGCAGTGATGAGGTTCTTGGGGTGGAAGGAGATCTCGGTATCCTCGACTGCCTGGTAGGGCCCAGGCACAGAGCCTTTTCCCACTCAACTCCGGGTAGTGGGTCACGTGCTCAGAGCCAGCATCTCACTGCTTGCAGCATCAGGGCCTTCTCATAGACAGTCTCCTGCTCTGGGGCCTCCTCTCCCATCTGCACCAGACACACAAGAGTGCTGGGTGCTGGCTCCTAGCGGAGATCTGCCCTGGGCCTTGAGAAGGCTTGGGGCAGCGCTCAGCTGAGGTGGGTCTCTGCTTGGGTGGGCTGCTTCTGCAGGAAGGGACCCCTCAGTTTGCCTGGCTAGGGCTGGAGACAGATGTGATGGACATGGCCCTCTCCTTCTGCTTGAAGATCTCCTATGTGTGTGTTGGCTGCTGACAAGCAGACTCAAGCTCCTCTGTGTTCCTTGAAACCACTTCCTTCTGCTCACACTTCCTCTGGGGTCCAGCCTCACTGCCCTGCTCCTCCCAATAGCACTACTCCGGGTGGGAGGCCTCTCGCAGCTGCTGCTCCCGGTGCTCCTTCTCCGGCGGCTGCCACTCCTCCTCTCCCCACCGCTTCTCCTCCAGCCTGCGGTTCTCCTCCTCCTTCTCTGCTTTGGCCCAGAAGCGGTCTCTGCCAACCCTTTTGATCTCAGATATGGCATTGGTCTTCTGGTACACAGAGCCCACTGGGACCTAGGGGCCCATGTCCTAGAAACAGCTGCTCTCCCTGTGGAAGGCACTGTTGGCACCAGAGGCCCTGACCACCTTCTGCATGAGGCACTCAGGCTCTGTGTGTTTCTTGGTCCTTGCGTTGACAGTCACACAGACCCCCTTCAGAAAGCTGGCCATAATGATGACATGCTTGGTGCACGCTCCCTTCTGCACATAGTTTACACCCTCACCTGTCCAGTTGATGAGGACAAACTTGGGCAGGCCAGACTTGGGATTCTTCACCCTGCAGAAAGTGTACATCAGCTTCCCACTGTTGAGCTCCTCCACCATCTCCTCCAGGCACTCTCCCCAGTGCCGGCCACATGGATGTCATTGCTGTTACCCTCATGGGTAAAGAGGACCCAGTCAGTCGGGAACTTATCAGTGACCACTCCCTTGTTGGCCTCCTGCAGCACCAGTTCATTCTGGCTCAGGTTTGCAGCCATGACCAGCCCCATGGTCCCTGCGTCACCACCACCCTGACCTCTCTCATTTTCCAGACTTCTTCCCAGACCCATAAAAACACAAATTACACAAGAGACAATGCGAGGATCAAGCATCCATGTCCCAGTGCTGTTCAGGGAAGACTGTGCCTTCCATCCCTGCCCTAAGCAGACACCATTCCATTCAGACGTCCATCTGCCACGCCCTGCATCCAACCCACACCCAGAGCATCATTTTTAGCTCATTCCCTTCCCTAGATCCCAGTCCTCGCATCTACAAAAAGTAGTGGAGGGGGGCTTTCCTCTCCTCCTTCCAACATCCAATATTTCCAGAAAAGAAAAGAAAAAACAAAATGAAATTTTATGTGTGAGGACTCCTTGGAGAAAGACTTCTAAGAAGTAGTCGGTACCAGCAGTCCTACTGCCAGAAGATGGGGGTCCCCAGAAGGATCCCCAATAGTCCCAGTTTTCATTCTTTGAGGGAGGGATGGAACAACAATCCAGAACAAGTATCTTACATTCATTTCCCCTTTTCATCCACATCCTCACCATTGCTTCCCACAAAAATCCATTGTACCTAGCCTGAACTACCCACACATTAGCAGCCACACCCCAACATCACTCAGTCCATTATCACTACCCATCTCACACTCACTCGGCCTGAAGGACCATTGGCTTCAGCCTTCCCAAAGCCTTCCCCAGCCACAAAACCCAAAAGACTGCTCCCCCAACTCTTGAAGACCTATCTGCACCAATTACGTGACAGGTCATACTCATTTATTTTTTGGAGGCCCCACATAGCATTTAAAACAGTGTTTGCACACAGCAGGCACTTAAGTGAAGATTTGTTTTAGGGTGGATTTCTAAAAATCATTCATTGTTCAATAAAACCTGGTGACTTAAGTCTCCAGGTGTCCAAGACATCCCTCCAGAAGGAGAATGGAACCCCTACATCCCCTGCTGCATTTGCCAACACAGCTCTCCTCCTCCCCCTCTAAACACCGCATTCCTGCCCAGACCTGAAATATCCTTTCCGATTCCAGTTACCCAAACTGTCACAGCTGCCCCAGGCCATGAGCCTTTTCCCCTATTCAGGATGGCTCAGGACCCCACTCCCCAAACTCTGACATCACTAAACCATCTCCTGAATTTCCTGTGGAGCACATACAAGGTGTGATATTAAAGCAGCATCACCAGCTTTATAACAAACACTTTGGGACATGTACATCCATGGCCATCTTTTGTCAGGTCATACCTTGCACCAGCAGTCTGTGTCCTGGGTTAGGATTCTAGGACCTCTTAGCAGCCTTGAACCTCTACCCAGAATTTCTGAACATGCAACAACCACTAGGTTTCCTGGCTGGAAACTGGTATTGTCTCTCCCTATGAGGAAACTCTAAAGACCAATGAGTTCCTACCCTCCTCCTAAAGGTTAAGCAACATAAGGGCCACCCCATTTGTCCTCCCAGGCTTCCTGACAGTGGGCCTTGAATCATGGTAAGAGGGTGGGCTTTGCTACCAGGCAAGCCGGGGTTCAAATCCTTGGACAATTTGGTAATGGGCCCAATTTAGTCAGCATCTACTGAGTGCCTACTCTTGTTCCAAGGGGTCAGGGGCTCTTATAGTATGGTGCTCAGACCAGCAGCAACAGCAGCACCTGGGAACTTGTTAGAAATGAAAATTCATGGGCCAACCCCAGACCTGCTAAATCAGAAACTCTGAGAGTGGGGTCAGCAACTTGTGTTTTAACAAACTTTCCAACTGATTCTTATACACACTCGAATTTGAGGACCACTGATCTAGACCCTGGGGATACACAAAAATGAAAAACCTACAATCTAGACCAGCAGTTCTTGTCCCTAGCTGCACATTAAAATTATCTAGGGAGCTTTTAAAATATTACCAAAGCCTAGTCCTATCCCAGACCAATTCCCTTAGAATCTCTAGGAGTGGACAAATAATCATAATGCAATGTGCGGAGTGCAAAGATTGAACAAGTGTGCAATGAGAAGAGAGAAGGCAGTGAGGAGATCAGAGGAAGTGGCTTCACTATATGTGCCTCTGTTTTCTCATCTGTAAAATGGGGATCACAATGTCCATCTTACATGAGATGATGTATATAAATGCCTGGTATACAGTAGATGCCCAGTCTGCATCAGTTCTCTCCCCTCCCCATACGAGGCCCCTTGCTGACTCTGAGCTCAGCAATTAGACAGATGCATTTAGAATGTCCCCTCTATCAGTTCATCATCGAGGACCCCAGCCACGAAGGAAAAACCTGCTGGCTGTTCACAGCTTTGGGCAAGAGCTCTCTCTAGCAGCCATCTTGATGTCCCCAGGGTTTTCAGTCCGTGTTCTGAAAAACAGCCTGAGTCCTTGGGAACCAGACTGTCCCCAGAGGGCCGCTCATAGCCCAGACCCCAGCTCTAACATCCTCAACTCTTTTCAAAGAACAGCTCTTTAAAACAACTTTACAAAGGCCATTTGAATTACACAAGGAACACATTGTCCTATTCCCACTCTTTTCAAGCTCTTTTTGCCTGTGGTTCCAGGCAGGTCCACTGGCTCAGGGTGAGCTCTCTCCACACCAGGCGGTGCTTCCTGATGCAGATAGTCTCATTATTCAGTCTCCCTCCCCAGCAACATCTGAATTCAGGCTTATCAGGGACTTGGCAATAGCCCCAAATTAGTCCACCCTCCCTCCCCACAAGGCACAGGAGTGGGTGTGCAGTCACAGAGAGTGTCCTGGGTCTCCTAAATGCTGCAGACACACAAGCAACCCACAACCCTCCCGAACTGAACAGAGAAATGGGGGGCTTCCTCGTAGCTGCCTCCTTGGGCTCTATGCTTATCCCAGCAGATGCTGAAAACATTTTTGGTCTCCTCTTGAGAATCTTCTCTGTCATTTTAAAATAAACAATAGGCAAATTGTGTCATTACTTTGTAGGCAAACCTTGCTTTTTGTTTTTGGGGTTTTTTTTTTTAATACTAAAACCATAATCACTCAGCTTGCCCAGAATTTGATTCTCTCTTTCCGTAGATTTCCCCAAATGAAGCTGGGCTCTTTCCAAAAATCAAATTAACATTCAAAGGACAAGGTTTTGTCACCATTAAGGATAATTCAGAAAAGAAGAAAAAAAGAAATCTGTGGCACCACACCGAAAAACAGTTCCCAGAATGCAGAGCCCACATTGTTTGATCATAGGTGGTATCCCTGGCCTGAGTCCCCTAAGGGGGCCTGCTTTGAAGGAAGGCCCACTTCAGGTGGGAGTGGGCAGGGAAGCGGTCAGTATGTCATCATCTCTAAGTGGCTTCAGAAAGCAAACTCCAGGGAAGCCTGGGTGGCTCAGTCAGTTAAGTGTCTGCCTTAGGCTTGGGTCATGATCTCAGGGTCCTGGGATCAAGCCCCGCATCACATCAGGCTCCTTGCTCAGCGGGGAGTCTGCTTCTCCCTCTCCCTCTGCCTGCCGCTCCCCCTGTTGTGCTTTCTCTGTGTCTGTGTCAAATGAATAAAATCTTTTTTAAAAAAAGAAAGAAAGGAAGAAAGAAAGAAAGCAAACTCCCACACCAAATAAGGGAATGGCAGAGGGCACACAGAGAGAAGAAGGGACAAGACTTCAGAGAAAAGGGTTCAGACACCCCAAAAGTAGGAACCAGGACTATTCTCCAAAGAGGTGGTGGGCTGCCAGGGGAGAAACAGTGTCTTCAGAGGCCAAGGCCTGGCCTAGTTTCCTGCCCCTGACCCACAGAACCTCCACAGAAGAATCTGGAACATGAGACAGGAAGAAAAATCCCTGCAGAAACAGTCACGAAGGAACAGGAAAAATAAAGGTGCCACTAAGCTTTTCTCCAGTTCCCTGAGCAGTAACACTAGGGCCTGATTCCTTCCCAGACACTGCCAAGTCACCCTCTCCTGGCCCCATCACCCCTCCTCATCCTTCCCCAAGTCCTGCCACGTGCAAAATAAGACCTCTGCCCAGGCTGGCCTGCGGAGAATGAGGTATTTTCTCCTTGGCTCTGCATTTTCATTCAGCCTTAAAAAGCTCAGGCTGGGCAAGAAGCCCACAAGTGTGTCGTGCTACACCTCAGTGCTCACCTCCCCAGTGCTGGCAGCTCTCTTCCCCTCTGGCTTTCTCCTCCTCACACCAGTACTGTCACTGGCTCAGGGCCAGACCCTGGACCCCGGAAGCACTGATGGAGCTGCCCTCACAACTGTTAGGAAAACATAGCCCAAACCAGAACATGATCAGTTTGCCAGGCTGGGACTCCAAAGGAGCAGAGGGAGGCAGGCAGGACAGGGCAACAGCTGTGTCATTCAGCAGCACTTAGTCATCTGCACTAATGGTGGAAAGAGATACTGGATAATCAAAATGATGGATAATCAATGACCCAGAATAATGAACATTATTGTTAGGAGACACCATGATTTTTCACAGCAGAGTTGTGAAGGATCTATTTGTTCAAAAATGAATCTACCTTTCCTGAACACAAAGACTAGGAATGATAGAAAACAGCCACATGAAAAGAGAAAGTCAGTTCAGGATTTAAAAGTGACCACATAATACATATACAGAAATAACTGCACTGGGTGTTATACGCAACTAATGAATCATGGAACTTTACATCAAAAACCAGGGATGTACTGTATGGTGACTAACATATAATAAAAATATATATTATTATAATAAAAAAAGAAAGAACTGAGAGTTAGCTGTATGAGGAAGAAACATTGGAAGTTAAAGCTGAGAAGAACCGAAGACATCTAGTGCCCCATTTTACAGATGAGAAAACTAAGGCCCAGAGAAGTGAGATGATATCTCAGATCACGTAGCCATTTCGTAAAAGAGCGAGAACTAGACCTGGATGGTCTAAGCGGAGCACTGTTCACTTAGCCACAATGGTCCAAAGGTGTCACCTTGAAAAGAACCATCATCCTGAACCCCTGATGCTGACCAGTGTGTCTCCTAGACCCTCAGACCTCTTGGCACTGGCTGTTTCTGTAGTCACCATATTTCCCTACACATAAGTCACCCTTATGTGCTACTGACTACCCCAGGCTGAGTACCAAAATGATTCATAAATCACCGCCCAATCGTTTGAAGTCACAACATGGTCATTGATGGCAGTGCTTCACATGATTCAACTCAGTAGCTAGTACCAATTCCTTCAAGTTCAAGTATAATAATCATCTTGGTATTTGGGTGACCCTTTTGATTTTTCCTAAAATTCTTTGACCTTGAATCTAATATGATGTTCACCAAACCCTCGGAGTTAAAGGTGAAGGAGGGATTGAAATACCTATTTCATAGACTCCCCTATTGAACTTACCCATAAGTTAACAGCTGGCAAGAGGGGTAGAGAGACTATAACAGAAGCCTCCTGACTTCCAGACCCAATCTCTTTCCTGAGCAAGTTGAGAGAAGTAGGAAGCTAAAATTCACAAGAAGTAGGAGCGCCTGGGTGACTCAGGGGTTAAGAATCTGACTCTTGATTTCAGCTCAGGTCATTATCTCAGGGGTCTTGAGATCCAGCCCCACGTTGGGCTCCATGCTGGGCATGGAGCTTACTCAAGATCCCACCCCTCCTTCTCCACCCCTCGACCTGCTTGTGGCATGCTCGCTCTCAAACAAACAAATAAATAATTAAAAATAAAATAAAATTCACAACAAGTTTCAGAGGCAAGTGCCATAAGGACATTGATAACCTGCAGACAAACAGAAGATACAGGGGTCTGGGGAAACGACTCGGTGTCATACTTCAGCAATACCTCCTTTTTCTTTCTTTTCTTTCCTATTAAAGTATAACTTGAACACAGTAAAGTGTACAAATCATAAGGGAAGAGCTGGGTAAATCTTTGCATATGTATGCGCTGACATAACTACCATACAGATGGTGATTTAGAGCATTTACAACTACCCAAAATTTCCCTCATGCCCCCTTCCAATCAAGAATAATCTTTATCTGACCTCTACCCCACACACCAGGTTTCACTCGTTCCTGAACTTCATATAAATGAATGAGTGTCATATATATACTTTTATATTTGGCTTGTTTGCTTGACATTCTGTTTCTAAGATTCCTCCATGCTGTTAGTATGCCAATAGTATGCTCTTTCCCATTGCTATATAACACTCTGTTGCAACAATACAACAATGTATTTATCCATTCTACTGCTTACAGAAACATTCTGGTCGTTCCCAGTTTGAGGTTGTTATGAATAAAGATGATACGAACGTTCTTGTACATATTTTAATGAAGATAAACCCTCATATCTGTTGAGTATATCCAGGTGCAGAACTGTAGGGTTATGGGGGTATACGTAATAGATACCACCTAAATTTTTCAAAGTGACTGCACCAAAATACACTCCACCAGCAAAGAGAGTTCCAGGAGCTCCACATCCTCACCAACACTTGCTATTATTGGTAAAGACTCTTCTTTAAAGTTTCACTGGGAAACAAGGTACCCCAGGTAGATTTCCAGACAACTGACGTAAGTCTTCAAGTAGCTTTAGGAAAAAAAAAAATCTAACATGGGGCTCCTGCGTGGCTCAGTTGTTGAGTGTCTGCCTTCGGCTCAGGTCATGATCCCAGCGTTCTGGGATCGAGCCCCACATCGGGCTCCCTGCTCGGCAGGAAGCCTGCTTCTCCCTCTCCCACTCCACCTGCTTGTGTTCCCTCTCTTGCTGCCTCTCTCTTAATAAATAAATAATATCTTTTAAAAAATTCTAACAATTTTACTTATTTAACAGAGTAAACAACTTAACCTTTGCCAGATCATACTGAGATGTGCAGAGAACTATCTGCCCCTCTATTAAATATCTAGGGATTTCACTGTCTCCTCCTTCCTGGGTAGATACCACTAATGTATCAGCAAGCCATAGCACCTCCCTTTAATCTCTGTTCTAGGAAATATTCAAGACGGCCCAATGAGGAACTTTAATTTACACACAATCATAAGTCAATAAGTTCTGGTTTCAACGTGCATGGGCTTCTTTGCTGCTACAAGGCTATTTCTGTCTTCTGAATGGTGAAGGTTGCCCCATAAATAAATGAGTTATTACTCATTTCATTTGTTTTTATGTAGCTTGGCAAATGTTACTCAAACAATCAACATACTTATAAAGCACATATTTTAGGTTACTGAGCTAGACATTCTGGAAGTCACAAAACAAAACACAAAACAAAAAACAAAACAAGCCTTTCTTAAGGGGGCAGGGCCCTGGGGTAAATCACATGGAATGTTGTCACCTGCCTTCTTCTCTCACTTCCAGCCAACCTCTTTCATAGATAAAATGAGGTTAAAACAAACATCAGTCGTGGCTTGGTCCTTGCTTTTGGGGAAAGCAAGCCTTAAGGGAATGAAAATGGAAGAGGGAGATAGTCCTGCATATAGGGCCATAGCAATAAGAGTAAATGGGTGACTGAAGGTGATGACAATATTGTCTACTTTTCTCTTGGGATTAGGTCAATCTCTACCTTATCCCTTCCTTCCCTGACCTCTGCCCACCACCACCTTCCTTCTCTCCAGCTACTTCCTCTTGATGCCATTGCCCAAGTGACTGAAGAGGAACATGCTATCCAGTCCACACTTTACCACCAAGTGCAGAGCCCAAGACAAGACATATTCTCCAACCTTACAAAATACACCAAACTTAAAAAACATACCTATGGTGATGACTAAATATAAGAAGGTGTCACTGCGGACTGGCACATGCAGGCAAAAAGTGGGTGAGTCTCAAACTGCTCCTTAAAGCAGGTAAGACTTAAGGCAGAACAGTAGAGCACTGGTAGAGAGTGCTTTGCCCCCTAGTAGAGCAAGGACAAGACTAAGAAGGGACCTTTAGAGTCTGTAAACAGGACAAGCCTACCTAAGTGGCTTTCCACACCACTATGCTGCTGGGACATGATTCAGCTGCTGCTCCTGAGTATGGCCTGACTCTCTCATTAAAACAAAAGCTATCTGAGCACAGCGACTAAGAATTTTAGGGACTTGCTTAGAAACACTCTCACATAAGCAGACAGATGAGGCTATGCACAATTTAGCTCATCGGCATTCTACAGCCCTCAATTTCTCAATTCATAGTTTCTGGACTGGCTCTCTAGATGTCAAGAACAGTGACTGAGAACAACTCCGTGGCTTTTCTGGATTGAAAAGCTGATTCTGTCCCTGTGCAGTAACCGTGTTGACAGGCAGCTAGCATGGGGAGTGGGGGATGGGACAAGGAACAGGCGTAGGAAAGTCAGATCCATGAGGTGACTCTAGACCCAGAACTTTTTTGGGACCAGCTGAAGAAGGCAGAGACAGCATCTGAGTAGGGCCACAATATCAGAACCACCCACATGAAGACATAGTTCTTAGATCACAATGCTCCCCTCTGTCAAGCTTACTTGATACCTCTCCAGGTATCTTTTGGGGGCTGAAATCAAGATTTCTCAGGAATCGAAATTCTTATTCCATCCTGAGGGACCACTGACTTCTTGTCACTTGGTTTAAATTTTCATTTGGTTTTCCTTATACTGTCAAGTCATAAGGAATACCTTTCTTCTAGCTGGACCAAAAGTAAAACTACCACTATTAAATGGGTAAAACAGGATTGGGTGAGACTGGAAGCTTCTGTCCTCATTAATGTTTGATAACTAAATAACCTTTGTAGGAAACACATCTTTTTCAGAGACAAACATCTTTTAAGATACAAAAAGTAACTAGTAGAGCGGGGCGCCTGGGTGGCGCAGTCGTTAAGCGTCTGCCTTTGGCTCAGGGCGTGATCCCAGAGCTCTGGGATTGAGCCCCACGTCAGGCTCCTCTGCTGAAAGCCTGCTTCTTCCTCTCCCACTCCCCCTGCTTGCGTTCCCTCTCTCCCTGGCTGTCTCTCTCTCTGTCAAATAAATAAATAAAATCTTTAAAAAAAAAGTAACTAGTAGAAAGAAGGTCAAGGAGTAGCCACCAGTTAAACAAATATAACATTAATTGAAAGCATGTATTTCTCAACATTCCAGTCTTCTGGTTTTCTCTGTTCATGAACTGATCTTATCCCACTGATAAGTCTGACTACAGGTAAAATGAACAACTTGAGAAAAGTCAGAGCGAGACACATCAGTGCTTCTTGAGGGCAGGGAGTTGGCCTTATTCGTTGCTGTCTTCCTAGCACTTACCATAGACCTGCACACACACAGAAAGACTTATACTAAATACTAATGGAGGTAATACATGAATGGAGGAAATAATTGAGTAATTTAAAACATCATATACATCAAAGGCATAAATTCTTTTTTTTTAATGATTTTTTATTATATTATGTTAGTCACCTTACAGTACATCCCCGGATTCCGATGTAAAGTTCGATGCTTCATTAGTTGCGTTTAACACCCAGTGCACCACAAAGGCATAAATTCTTTAAGCTTTTTTTAAAATTCTAGTTAATATACAGTGCAATATTAGTTTCAGGTGTACAGTGTAGTGATTCAGCACTTATATACATCACATAGTACTCATCACAGCAGGTGCGCGCCTTAATCCCCGTCACCTATTTCACGCAGCCCCCTACCCACCTTCCCCCTGGTAACCATCAGTTTGTTCTCTATAGTGAAGAGACCATTTCTTGATTTGTCCTCCCCCTTTACCCTTTGCTTGTTTTGTTTCTCAAATTCCACATAAGTGAGATCATATGGTATTTGTCTTTCTCTGACTTATTTCACTTTGCATAATACTTTCTAGCCCCAATCATGTCATTGCAAATGGTAAGATTTTCATTCTTTTTGATGGCTAAGTAATAGTTCATTGTGTGTGTGTATGTATATGTGTATGTACATATATATATATACACACATACATATATATATACCACATTTTCTTAATCTATTCATCAGTTGATGAACACTTGGACTGTTTCCATAATTTGGCTATTGTTGATACTGCTGCTGTAAACATCAGTGTGCATGCACCCCTTTGAATCTGTATTTTTTTATTTTTTGGGTAAATACTTAGTAGTGCAATTGCTGGATCATGGGATAGTGCTATTTTTAACTTTTTTGTAGAAACTCCATACTGTTTTCCAGAGTGCCTGCACCAGTTTGCATTCCCACCAACAGTGCATGAGGGTTCCTCTTTCTCCACATCCTCACCCAAAGGTATAAATTCTTAAGGGACACAAAAAAACAGGTTGTGACTATAAAACTGTGGGATAAGAGTAATAAATGAAGCACAAGAGAAAGAAAACAAAATTAAGGACACAAGAATCAATCAAAAAGTCTAAAGCATTGCCAAATAGACTGTGTGGTAATAAAAACCACTGTCCTCAATTACCTGAATGACTTCAAGCACAAATGAAATTATATAGCTCTGTATTGCTCAAGAGGGCTGACCTAAGATCAACATGCCTAAATGAGACAAAGTCAGGTTTCCATTACATAAAATCATTTACTAACAATTAGATCTGTCCAGTAATAAAATGAGTTGTCTTGTGGAGTCATGAGCACCTTGTCATGGAAGATAGGGATCATCACCAGTCAGAGATCGTCCAGAGGCAATTTCTGCCTCAAGTGGAAGTTAGATTCAAAGAAGATTCTAAGACCTCAACCATAACTAATATTCTACTAGTTTAGAACTTGTGGTCACAGGGAATAGAGTCAAGCAAAGCAGACTTTCTGGAAGAGGAAAGTTTAGAGTCAGATTGGGAAGGACGTAACACAGAATGGCAAGTTAATATAGTTACTACAATGAATATTGGAGTGTGGGACCTAAAAACCTCACTAAGAGGAAGAGGATTCGAAAAATTACCCAGAATAATTGTGTCAGGTACACTTTAGGGTCCATGTATATTATTCTCAAAACCATCTGTTTAGAGTAATTGAGACCTTCCTAAATTGGCAGATAATCCTAATCTGGATCAACCTGAAAAATAAAAATCTTACCAGATATTTAACAAGTTGATGCAGTGTGAGGAGCCTGTGGAGTCTGAAATTAAAGGAAGCCAACAACAAGGCAAGCCTAACCCACAGACCTGTAACCAATTTGAAATTTGTGAATGATGGTCTCTGAGCTGCCGCCATAAAAGCACCCATCCTGGCAGCCTTGGACTTTGTCATTATCGAAACAGAGGTCGTTATTTTGTGAATCCTATATTGTAGCTGAGCCAGACAGACAACAGCACTTTCTTTCATTTTGCTTGGATAATGGCCAAATACAAGTCACTTTGCTATGACTTAAAGAGTATTGTGCCCATCTGTTCACAATCGATGGGAATAATTGAGGGGTGGAATGTGCCAGGTACTCTTGGACAATTCCGTGGAAGTGGGTCAGGGGCTTTCTTGGCCATTTGCCATGTGACAACACTCCCTTCATCTCTGAACATATGGACTTGATGAAACTGTCACTTGGAGAGCATGGTACAACAGGGCTTGGGCCATTCCATTTCCATGAGAAACTTTACCTAAGTTATAGCAAGGGAATAGCCTTTATATTCTGTTACATCATGAGAAATTCTTGCAAGTATTTAACTTTGTGTTATCTCTCTTAGGAGAATCTGGATTTGTGCCCTCAAAGTAACAGGGAAAGTTGTGACTAGATGTCATTGCTGTCCACCATCTTGAATTTCAAGCAGAGAGGTTTATAAATTACCACAAAGAAAAGGAGTAGGCTGGGTGATGTCCTAAGACCACAGACAGACTTCCATTGTCTACTTCTCCTAAGACGGAGCAGTGGTAGGAGGCAGGAAGGGCTCTCAAACATTTGCTCACGCATTTGAAACAGTCCAATGGTTGGGCGAGAGAAACTTTACAAACAGTGACTGGGAAAACAGTTTGGATAATACTGGATTTCTTTTTTTTAAAGATTTTATTTATTTATTCGACAGAGATAGAGACAGCCAGCGAGAGAGGGAACACAAGCAGGGGGAGTGGGAGAGGAAGAAGCAGGCTCATAGTGGAGGAGCCTGATGTGGGGTTCGATCCCAAAACACCGGGATCACGCCCTGAGCCAAAGGCAGACGCTTAACCGCTATGCCACCCAGGCGCCCCAATACTGGATTATTTTGAAACATAATTTTCAATTAAAAAAAAGGGAACTTACTGAAAAATCCTTCTGATGTCTGTCTTCTCAAGTGCAGAAATTATCGCTTATGATTTATTAAAAAAGAGAGAAGAGAATCATTCATTTGAGGCCTGGCAAAAGTAAGGAAGTCTCTCTTAACTCAGGATCTAAAAGATCCTCTTTTATTCAAGTTTTCTATAGTGAACATCAAGGTAAGCCATGAAGGTGGAAGAGATGTCACTAAAGGGTATCCTAGAGTCAATAGGGAGTATTGGTAGATGAGATACTGGGTTTCTTGGTCCAAGTTGGTGGGTTATCTCCTTTTTCTCCACACCTACTTTACATAGACAGGGCCCAAACCAAGATGGGGCCACCAACTCATGGAGCCACCATGGCTTCAAGTAGCACAGCCTGGTCCTAATCAACTAGAGGAGCTGATGGCCTAAATGCAGGTCATCCAAATTCTTGACATCTTTTCTTAAGACAAGGAGTGGAAGGAATCCATTCCAAGGCATTTTGCTGTTTGTGAGCACTATGTTGAAAGCATTTCTAGGAAAAGGGGATTGTGTTGTAAGCTAAAAAGAGATGTTTGTGTTTCCTCAGATTTCACTTATTCAGACCCTCAGTGCCCTTGACTCCCCCAGCCTCCCTTGCATGCCCAGGAATAAAGAGGAGGAGGCTTGAATACTGGTGTCTGCCAGCATTGCCAGGAACACAGCATGCAACCCTCTGCCCACCACATTCATGGCTTCTTCTCCTTTGGGTGACAGCTCAACGTCACCTGCTCCTGGAACTCTTGCTTACTCACTACATTGGCTCTGACCTTGTGCCTCCCTCTTCACAATATTAGCATCTTTGAGTCATGCCATGCATATTTGTCTATTCTCATGATAGGAACTGACAACATGAAATAACAGAACAAAGCAAGAGGCCCTAAATTCAAGGCTTGGCTTTTTCTTACTAGCTGGGCAGCCTTAGGCAAAATCTCTTAACCACTTTGAGCTTCAGTTTCCTCATCTGGAAAAAGGTGATGATAATCATTGCCCTACCTATCTCGGAAGGCTATTGTGGATTTCAATTGAGATAACACATATGAAAGCTTTTTATACATTGTGAAGAGGCTGCTTCTGTTGGTGGTGGTGCAAAGACCATATCTCCTCCTTATACTTTCAGCATCTGAAATAGGGTTGTGCCTCCCCTGCGGGCTCAGCACAGATTAAATGCCATCAAATGCCCTCCTTGTCCCTACAGTGCTAAATACAGACCCTTTCCCCAGCTTTACCATGTGTGCTCAGAAGTCAAGTTTCCATGCATATCATTATAGAGAGGCCCACTGAGAAGGATCCTACAGTCTGGCCTCATGCATTCCCAGACATGAGACAGGATGGCAGATTCAGCCCTCAGAACCTGCTCAAGGACACAAGAGCAGCAGCAGAGTGGTGGCAAGCCTCCTTCAGCAACACAGGGCACACTGGGACACCTAGTCCCACTTCCCAGTAGGTAAATCACCCCCATGACGCCAGGAATTTTTTCTCCTTCTCCTTAGCACCACCACCTGCAGAACTTCCATTACAACCACTGCAGCCAAAGTCCCTGGCACCACTCACCTCCCCATTTGGCAAGCTTAACACCCCATAATTCTCTCACGAGGACTTAGTATTAGAGTTATAGCTAAAATCTCTGATTGCCCCACAGAAAGCACCTGGGAGACCAAAGAGAAAAGGATGCTCTGTGACATCTGAAGCCACTACTTGCCCACCTTCCCTGCAGCAGTGTGCTGACGGGGTCCTGTCTTCTTCCCTGAGTGTCTGCGAGCAGGTCTGCCTGTGATTAGGGGCACTTATAGTGATACTAACTCGTTCTACATCTTTAATAGCTGACACCTATAAGCATCTCCTTTGTTTTACAACAAAGCAAATTCAATAATTAGTGGCCTTTTGGAGAATTTCAATCCACAGTCTCATTCAACAGGGCTTCAAAGGCATCTCCAAACTATAGAAATGCTGCAAGTAAAAATAAATCACTACTTCTTGCACTTTATCATACAATCAGGTTCATGGGCCCCAGAATCAACCTTTCCCCAATGTTCTGATAAAGAAGGTAAGAAATGGCTGAGTGCTCACGAGTGACTTGTACAATATTTTATAAACATGAAAGAGAAATCAATATCAGAGTGCTATGGAGGTGGCAGGGATTTCCCCCTGAAAAACCTGAGGTGTCCTCCCCAGTACTACCCAAATTCTATCATGTTTAAAATATCTCACTCAAGCTGGACTTCTTCCATAAGGCTTTCTCTGATCACTCTAGCCTAGCAAAATTCATTCATTCGTTCATCATTTATTTATTTAAACATTATATGTACAAGGCACTGTGGATAGAACAATCTAAACAGTCAAAATCTCTGTCTGGTGGCTCCATCCCCTGATCTACTAATAGAAGTAATGTTTATATCCAACATTAAATACAGTCTTTCACAAAGAGCGTTTTCCTGGAATTCCTGTTATTCTTTACTTTACAATATAATTATGAACATGTCTTTTTAAGCAGCTTGAGGGTAAAAGCATTTCTGATTTCTTCATGGTCTACTAAGAAAAAATGCTGGGTAAATAAACACTGAATGAACACTTATCTAATTATGTGATATATACATATATATATACACACACATATATATGTATATATATGTTTCATTTCCCCATCGAGCTGGTAAGTTTCTTCAAAGACAAGAATCTCTCTGTTAACATTTCTGTATCTTCTAGAGCATCCTCCCCAGTGCTGGGACATGGCTCATTTTCAATACATACTTAGTTGAATTCAGTAATTCTGCTAGCAGTGGGGGGTTCCCCTTCCATGCCAATCCTGTTAATCATACCCCAGATTTAGAAAATGGGAAGCCCAAGGCCAAGGAAAACAATATAGTCAGCTTTAGTTACCAACATTCCCCCCAACATGCTGGCTAAGCTTTCTCCCAGACTAGAGCACTGTGTTTGTGAGGAAGGAATAAAGTCATCTTTCATCCAGGAGGACTGACATAAGCCACCTGTGCATTCCAAGAAGAAAACCAGAACGAATTGGAGCAGCAAGCCTGACTTTGGACAGCAAGACCACCCATGGAAACATCCATCATGTGACCCACACAGGCTCTGCCTGCCAAAAGATCATGAACCCAGGAGTCAGGGCCACCCACTCTGTCAGGGGTACAGCTGTAGGCAAAGCCTGTCCACAGAGGCCAGAGACCCAGGGTATCCTCATCGCCCCACAGACTCATACTTGCTATCTTTTGGCTCAGTCTCTAGAAATTCATCTCCTAGAATAGCCAGCTCTGCTCTGATCACCCTTAGGGGATGCCACAGCTAAGGAAGTCAGTGGTTGGAGCTGACCTCTGCGGAGAGATGGACCAATATCCTTTACTAGCCTGGGTGAGATCAGGTAAGGTGATGATGCTCTCCCATCCCCATAGGCATCTATGAGTCCTACCACCTCTACCACCAATGAACACATGATTAGCATTGGCAGAGCACACTCAGCCAGTAGACCAGGAATGGCACCAGGATGTCTGTGTGTTACCTGCAAGGGTGTTAACCCAAATCAGAGAGTTCTAAGTTCTAGACATATTCATAGAATGTTTCAGGTTTTAACAACTGAAAATTGAAGGCATTTACCCTAAAGCCCGACCTCCCCAAACCTCAAATTAGAGAGTACCCCAGGACCTTCAAAATCAACATTAAAAGACCAAAAATTAAACTCCCTTTTCTATCCCAGACACAATGCTAGACTTTGCTTTAGTCTTTCCAGGTCTGGTTCCTGCTCATGTTGGGTCAGCCTCTAAGTCTTCCTGACTCCTTACCCATCCTCATGATCCTGCTGGATCCTGAGGAAGCCGCTCTTGGAAGTCAGCAATTACATTTAGTCATGCAAAGCGGTGAGCTGACTTCATTTTCCTCAATAAATATTTCATTGAGATTCAGAGAAATAAGAGAAACCTTATTCATGAGATTTATGTTTGTCTTAATGATTCACAGCATAATTTGTTCCAATTAAATATTTATTTTAATATCTTCTTGGGTCTGAAAACTTCTGCCCATTCATCAGTGAGTCTTTGTATCATCAGTCCCCTCACAGATATGGAGACATTGAGAATAGCCTCGTTCTTCCCCAAAGGGGAAGTTTTTCCTTTCCAGCTCCCTCTGAGCAGGCACCTGAGCCATGCCTGCACTGCCCCTGACACACCCCCCAGGGCCCTGACGGTCAGTCTCCATTCCCTGCTCCCTGTCACCTTGTTCTCCACCCACTCAACATCCTCAAAGCTCATCCTTCTTAGACACCTCTCTCAGACACAAAATCCCAAGAAACTCTCTGTAGAACAAGGCGAGGAAGAGTGCTGGACACTGTGGTATGGTAAAAAAGGAGACAGGAATCACAGTAAGGAGATCAGAGTTCCAATTCCAACGTCACCACCTCTGCATTTCCCGCTTGTACAACATGGAAGTAAACTTCCCAGTGGTGTTTTGACAAATGAGAAGATACCTTTCTGGTATTTAGGACAAACCTCGTATATAATATATGCTCAAGTAAGACAAAGTTATAAAAATAAGAGAATGAAATTTGTTTACTTTTATTAGAGTTTCATAGGCCTCACTGCCCAACTTGTTTACATGTGGCCTGAGTGTTTCTATTACTCCTATATAGAGTTGTACAGAACTCTTAGTAATATCCAGAACCTGTGTCGGGGCAGAGAGTTTCTGTATGTGTGTGTGTGTGTGTGTGTGTGTGTGTGTGTTGCACCTTTAAACTGTTCATGTTTACATCTTCACGGTCTCCTCGGAAAACTCCCCTGCAGAGATGGCATAATCCCCCACTCAGTTGCTAAAACTTCCCTAGATCTGAAGAAGAACTTCCCCTGTGTCCTTCACAGGGAGCAGTCTCTGCCACTCCCACCCCCCTGGCCCCAAGAGCAGCCCCCATCAAGTGGCAGCCAGACCCGTCTGCCATCTGTGGTCCCTCTGTCCTGACCCCAGCTGAGAGCTCACCACTCAGCCTCCCTGAAATCTGGCTCCTGGCACAGATGGACGTGTCTCTCACATCCCCATGGAATGTTGCTTGGGTCCAGAAAGTGCAGCAGTCGCTTTCAGGGAAGGCACTCTTCACTGCCTCCTTCCACGTCACCCTCAGGGAGGCTTCCTGGATGACACCTGAGACGAGGTGGGAAGGTTCCCAAGGCAGCTTGAAATCCAAAGAGATTTTACCTTTTACATTAATTAAATGTCATTTCTAAAAAATTGAAATCTCTGGCACTGTGAAGATTTACTATGCCAAAGCAGAAAGGTCTTCCAAAAAGCAATTATAAAAGCTTATAAGTTAATAACAGCTTTGTACCTTGTACTACAGAGCTAATTCCATTATCTGAGAAACTAAAAACTGCTGTTCAGTAACTTGGTGAATGCCCCAATCCATAGCTCCTGAAGGAACAATCCTCTACCACCACACCATGTTGAGTGTTTCTCTCCTCCAGGAAGCCGTCCCAGAACACTCCCACCACATCTGAGTCATCCATTCACCCTAGACACCACCCAGCCCACTCCACACCCGCACCCCCACACACACAGCCTCTGTTCCTCTACTTCTTCCGGAGCCAAGGAATCTTAAATTAACATCAGGGTGCATTATTTTCACATTCATTAAAGGATTAGCTGAGGTTTATTAGCCCAAAAGAATGAATGAACTATTCTGGGTGCCAAGGCACTGCCAAGGTAAGAGAGGTTTTTGGGCAGACAGCACTTTCCTAGTACCTTTCAAATCACACCAATTCTGCCTTGCCCAGAGATGATGCTTAATAAATGTTTTAATTATTCAAATAATCAAATAATTTGCTGATTCTTTCCCTACAACATGCTAAACAACACTGTTTTCCTTTTTCATAAAAGAAATTCCCAGTATAGACCCCCAGCTCAAGGCAGCACCTCAACTTGTCCACACACTGGCCAGTACCCCCCGCTCCCCCTGAGCTGTTGCAGGTCAGAATGAAGCCTGCAATGTCTGAAATCTGATCTTCCATCTGCCACTTGATCTTCCATCTGTCACCTCCCCAGTTCGGCAGGGGGCTGGGGGCTGGAAGATAGAGAAAGGTCTCCAGAGGTCCAGTTGGCAATGTCCAGTTGATGTTAACTTGGACATCAAATGGGATAGAAGTAACTCTGCTTCAAAGCAAGAAGAGGCCTATGGTCATAGCCAAATATAGTTTCACAGCCAGAGGAGACCCCAAGATGTCACTGAATGGTCCAACATCTGATTCTTCCTCCAGGCATCTGGGTATAGGTATTCTCATCCCAGTGTCCAGATGGAGGAGAGGAAAGAACATGAGGTTTAGAATAAGAAAACCTAGGTTAGAATCCATTATACAAGCTCAATGACTTGGGCAAGTCATATATTCCTTGAGTCTCAGTTTTCTCATCTGTAAAATAGGGACAGTAGTATTGTGAAGTTTGAGATAAGCACCCAGGACAGTTCCTGGCACAGAGGAACTACATAATCAAAGTCCAAAAACTAAACTACAACACAACCATTATCAACAGGCCATTTTCTCTGAATTCTTTTTCCAGTAGAAAGACTAGATCTTTGCTGTCTGTCTATATTATTTTTGCTGGCCCTTGCATGACTAATCAAAAAGCTACAGAGAGGCTACCAGCTGGAATGGAAGATGCAGTCTCTAACCACGGCCAGAGAGAAGCTATCTGTCCGATAGGGATGAGAGCCGAGCCACAGCCTTCCCCTCATGAATACAGTGTCCAGGCCAACTAAGCTAACAGCACCATAAGGATATTTTAAAAACATCACAGTCACTGAAAGTTAAATCTGCATCATACCCTTCATTTGGAGACGGAAGAGTTTTAAGCCACCAAATTTGTTTCTCCGTAGACCATGTCCTGGCAAATAGATCTTATCTTTAAAAATGCATCCCCATCTTTGTTGACAATCCTGTCTTCCACACCGAGAAATATTCCTGGAACCAGGGTCTGTTTCTGGAAACCAATCTAAATTTATGAAGCTGCTTGTATTTATGATAAAATGGAAGTAAATCTGGCTAAAGCAAAGGCTACATTCCAGAGATAACTGACCATTTATTCGTTGCTGCCCCTAGCTAACAGCCTTGCTCAACCTCCCTGCAGGAGCCCTGGGTTATTCAGAAGCACCGGGAGGGAGCTGAAAAAGTAGGGGAAGCAAACACCATTAAATCAAGGGACACACCCTCTACAGCCAAGGTCAACACCCAGGAGGGGCAGCAGGCCTTGGACAGTGGCGGAAGGACTCCACCCACACAGCACTTTGAACAGAAGCTCTCTTCCAACTGGAGGCACAGAGCTGCTAAACTGACGCACACCCAAAACAGAGATGTGGGTAAAAATAAAATTACGACTGCTCCCGTGAGAAAGCCAGGAAGAGAACATATTGAAACAATCATGGCCTGAAGCCCTGCCCAACACCAATGCTACTAACTGACCTCAGCCAGGGACAGGAAAGGATTGATCAAGTTACTTCCCTTGCTCAAAATCTCCCAATAGCTGCCCATAAAGTACTAAATAAAATCCTAGAACTCTGGTGTGGAACATAAAGCCCACTCAGCCAGCCTTTCCAGATTTCTCTCTTATTGCCCCAAATCCCCAGCACACAGGCTCACAATGAGCATACACTTACAACCTCCACATAAAGACCATTTCCCAAACTCACCAAATCCTCCCACTCTGTACCTTCCTTCCATGGCTCCCCTCCACCTCCACAAGTGCAGCTTGTCCTCATCCTTCAAGGCCTTTCAAGGCCAAGTCTACCGCTGGAATTCTCTTCTCCACTCCACGGCACATTCCAACTACATAATGTTTTCCCTTCACTGTAATTTCCATGAGGACAAAGACTGCCTGTCTTGTTCACTATCATAATAGTACCTTTGTAGAATAGGTATTCAATAAATATTTGCCAATTTCAGGAGCACCTCAATGCCAAGATGTTTCCTCTGTAACTTGAGTTTTCTAGTCCTCACCACACAAGAAGTCCCACTTAGCAGAGGCAACCCTGTACTGGCCTGATTTCCTTTCTCATGTGGTATCTCAGCCACTGGAAAGTCTGATCCCATGATGTCCAGGAGCCCTGCTCACAGCTCCCTTTGCTCACCAAGCACTCTGCTGGCCACACTTGCCACGTCCTTCTGCTCTGGCTGCCCACTGCTGCTGGAAGATGCGCAAGGTGCCCTCTCTGCGGGTACCAGCATCTGACCCAGAGTGCTGCTCCAGAGCTCTCAGACCCTCAGCACTCCAAGTGCCAGGCCGCCTGAGTTCCCCAGAGTCCCCGCTGCCCTGGGGACCAGCCCTGATGGAAGCGAACCCCTTCTTCCCCACCCAGTGTTTGCAAGGTGGCATCCTCTGTACCCATATGTCACACAGAGTCCTCATGGGAACAGTTCCTTCAACTTCTGCACAGCGCTCCTCTCCTGAGGGCTCAGACGCCATGCCATGGGCTTGGGGTTGGCTGGAGATGAACATCTGGGAGAGAGAGAATGTGGTCTCTCCAAAACCCATTTTCCCCTTCCACCCATTCAAAGCCATCATATAAACAGGACCGACAGGCTGCATGGCTCTCTTGAAATGGCCAGGACAGGTCCAGTGGCCACAGTGGCCACAGTGTACATGAAGCTACGTTCCTTTGCCTCTAACATAATCTCTCGCCCAGGCTGCTGCTCAGGCCTCATCCTTCACAGCCTCTGTTTGAGGGGCTCGACAAGTGCTGACTACTACCACCTTTCCTATTTAAAAAGCAAAGCCCTTCCTCTGCCTTCCTCTTCTTTCAGTGCTTCTGCCCAGGGCCTACCCTACCCTTCTGGCAACTGCTGAGGGCCAGCTGCCTCAGCCCCTCCCTCTCGACATCAAGACAGGCATTCACCTTGGCTCTTGGATCCTCCTCTCCTGGAGTGGTCAGTAAGAATGGATTTCAGCCCATACTGCCCAGGGCCTGAAGATTTATCAATGCTGAGGCCCTCTAATGACTGCCAATTAGTATGTCCATTATTCTGGGCTAGGTCAGCGGAGCCCTTAATCTACTTAATGGAGAAGGAACTCCAGCGAGGCAGGAAGCACCTTGAGCTGGTGGACTGAGCCAGCAGGGTGACTTCCCCCTCAGAGGTAGCCCACACTCACAAGGCACAGAGGGCAGGCTGAGGCTGAAGTTTCCCCAAGGCCTCGAGCCAAACTTCAAGGCAACTGGAGGATGGTCTTTGGTTCCCTCCCTCACATCCAACTCTCATGTACCTCCCCTCAAAGTCCCAGGACTCAGCACTCCTGGCACATTCTGTTTCCCCCACCCCTTGAGACCTGCCCTCCTAGGCCTCCAGAGCTTAGATCCCCTCCTGAACATTCCACCATCCCCTTCTCATCTAAAATTAGATTTTAGGCAATAAGGGTTAAGAATTAACAGCTAACATTGATTGGGCTTTTTACATGAGTGACATCACTTCATCCATACAATAACACTATGAGATAAATACTGATATTGTCAGCATCTTATAAATGGGGAAACTGAGACCTAGAGAGTTACTCAGCATTATACAGCAGAGTGGTGGAGTTGTGAGCCAAACCAAGCCATTTTGATCTCAAAGCTTCGTCACACTGAACCATTCATTCTTCACACTGCCTAAAAAGTTAAGGCGATCAGCAAAATAAGCCTACCATTGTGTTCAATACTTCCCAACTTTATTAAGATTTAGGTTCTTCTTTGGTTTTTAAAGACCTTGGACATGCAAATCAATAGTTTTAACTGATAGAGTTTAAGGATAGTGTGGAGGTGATAAAAAGGGACTGAAGCTACATGTAAGGTGTACTTTCAACTCATTTTCACCCCACATGAAACCACCTCCCAAAACCCAGCTGTACTCATTTGCCTATGACCAAAAATATCACTTCATACCCACTTTAACCTGCTTGGCACACCTTCTTTGGGTATCTTCGAGAGAATGCCAAAGGCTAGCAACCTGTGGCAAGTGATGGGCTCATGAGGGAACCTCTAAGATGAGGTCAAGCCATAGACATGGGATATGGAAAAGGGAGGAAGGGGAGATGGATCCTGAACCTGTAGAAGGTATTGATTCAGGAACTGGACCTCTTTCTTCTCACGTGAAAACTATGGAGGGTCCAGTTGGGGGTAGAGGGATAAATGTCTCCCCCTCTGGAGCCTTGTATACCAAAGGAGGCCACCTGGTTTTCCAAGACAGAGAGTAAGCCAGCCCTCAGGAAAGGCTGTCTTTGGTACCCTCGTACCTCACCTCTGTGCCTCCAACCCTGCTCCGAGGTAACAAGGGCATGTATATTAGAGCAAGGACAGCCTTCCAGCCCTGCTGGGGAAGTGATCCTGTGTTCCCAAGGTCTGTGAGGATTCTTAAACCTTAATATGATTCTTCTGCCAGGAACACTTGCAAGGACCCAGCTCACCCAGTGGAGCCATATGACTCCACCAGATATATTAGTTTTTATGCAATACACATTTATAGAAGTAATTTATAGTGTGATTAAATATTATGGATAAACTTTTAATAAGGCCATTCTTTCTACTATAGAATTTTGTTTTTTAATATTTTTGATTAAATAAATTTTTACATTTTGATCATAGGCCATCTCAATTTTTTTTTAAGTTACAAAATGTGTTTTCAAGGGACAAGCCTTAAGTACTTCTGAATCCTTTCCATTAGAGTTTTTTTCCTAATAATTTTTTTTAATTTTATTATTACGTTAGTCACCATACAGTGCATCATTAGTTTTTGATGTAGTATTCCATGATTCATTGCTTGCGTATAACACCCAGTGCTCCATGCAATACATGCCCTCCTTAATACCCATCACCGGGCTAGTTTTAGGGTTTGGCTCTATGTTTTTCTGCCTCCTTCAGAGCATGTAGGTCCCTAACTAGGGCAAGAAATATGTCTACATGTCTTAATCCTTAACTCTAGCTGGGCACAGAGTGTGACTGATATAGCTGATTGCCTGCCCAGTAGCAATTTATGCCTTTTTTCCTTGCTTATAGAACCTAGATTTTGTTTAGGAACCAGCATCCATGTGCCTTAGGAGAAGTAGAGACCCTCACAGCCCCACAGGGTAAATGTTAATTATGTTATACCAATCATGAAAATTATATCCCCTTTCCAGTAACTTGTTTAGGAATTGGTGGTAAAATTATGTCCTTTGAGACATGAGAAAAAGTCTCCCAAGGGACATCTGGGATAGGTTTTCTTGCTCTTAAAAAGACCTATGTGAGGGGTGCCTGGGAAGTTCAGTTGGGAGTGTCTGCTTCAGTTCAGGTTACGATCTCGGGGTCCAGGGATCGAGCCTCACATCAGGCTCTCTGTTCAACAGGAAGTCTGCACTTCTCTCTCACTCTCCCTCTGTACTCTCCCTCTTTCTCTCTCTCAAGTGAATAAATAAAATCTTTAAAAAAAAAAAGATCTGTGTGAATACATGCATGAAAACCAGGCTTTTTCAGTTGTTGTCATTTCTCCATGTGACATGTGGCACTGTGGCAGCCATCTTGGGACTCTAAGGAATGAAAGAATGCAAAGAATTGGGGTCCTGGGATCTCCACTCTTGTAATGGCAGGCTTACAAATTAGCACCAACCCTCCCACTAAAGATAATTGCGGGGTTGTTGTTGTTGTTTTCAATCTTCCTAAAAGCATTAAAGAGCTAAGAAAATAACAGAATTACTAGGCCAAAATCTAGGAGAAGAGGAGAATCCAAAGAGGTATGTCCAAAACACAGAGCAACGTCTGCCTTCAGAACATTAGCCGATCTGTAAGAAATTGTGGCAAAACTAGCTATGCTTTTGACAGCCAGGATGGGAAAGGGGAGAAAAATCAAAATTCTGGGCTTTCTCAAGGAAGGACTCTGATAAAAAATATTTCCACTCTAAGGTGGGCTTCCTCCCAGAGAGAGGGCTTCACCCTTGAGGTAAAGGTAACCAAGAAATAAACCAGCTCTCACGGAAACTTGAAACACAGCTACATATAATCTGGGTCCAATGATCCCCAAGCATTCAAGCATTGGATTAAGGTGGAATTGGACTGGTAGTATTTCTAGGTGTCTGGCCAAAGAAAAATGATCATTTAGGAGAAAGTTACCATTCTAGGTTTCAAATTATTATTATAAAATATTTTTCAAAAATAATGACCAGGGCACAATCAAAGATAGCACAAGGAGAAAAGACACCATGAGCAAGAACCATCAGAAATAGCAGACTATAGAAAAAGACCCACAAAGACTCCAGATACTGGAATTGTCCAACTAGAGACCATAAAGCAAATATACTTACAATGTTCAGAGAAACCAAAGACAAACTTTAAAGTTTAAAGACAACTTGGGAAAAAAAAGTGATTTGAAAAAGAATTAAATAGGGATTCTAGCACTGAAAAATACAATACTTGAAATTAAGAAGTCAATGAACAAATTTAATTGCAGATTAGACTTAGCTGGTTGGAGAATTAATAAACTGGAAGCTAAATCAGAGGAAACTATCTAGGATGCACCAAGGTAGATAAAATATGATAAATATAGAAGTAACAATAAGAAATATAGAAGATACAGTGAGAAATTTCAACTTCAATCAATTTCAAAATTGATTCAAATTCAAGAAATTTCAATCAATTGATATCCTAAAAGGAGAAAAGAGAAAGAACAAAGATAGTAGCTGAGAATTTTCCCAAAAGTGATGGAATGCAACAATCTATAGATGTAAGAAATCTAACGAACCCAAGATGATTAAATAAGAATCTGTTGATATTGAGACTTTTGATTTAACAGCCTACCTTCTGAACTTCTTGTTAAGAGAAGCAGGAGAAGAAGCAGGAAGAGAGAAGCAGGTGGAGTATTTATTGTTCAAGCTGTTTTGAGTTTCAGTTCAGTTACCTGAAGCCAAAAGCATCCTAAATGATATTTATAGTGATAATAAAGTATCCACCACTTATCCACCATATGTTGAATGCCGACTATGTGACATGCATTGCATATAGATTTCTGTTCTGTGTAATTCCTCACAAAGTCTTACAAGGTAGTATATATCAGTCAATACAAGTATGGTAGACTATGGACACAAACCACCTCAAAATCTCAGGAGTTTAACAGAAAGATGATTATTTCTTGTTGGCACTACATGTTCAACATGGTTTAACAGAGGGCTATGCTCCCAGTCATTCAGGGTCCCAGGATGATAGAGACTTTATCCCAAAATAGCTTCTATAGTCAGTGAAACAGTGGAAAATGAAGTAAATAGTGTACTGGCTTTTAAAGCTTCCATTTGGAAGTGAAACACATGGCCAAAGGTGTGGGGAAGTACAATCTTACTGTGTGCTCATAAGGTGGAGAACTGGAAATGCTAGTGAATAGTTATGATTACCACAGATAGATATTATCTTAATTCTTCAAATGAGGAAGGTAAGGCTGAGAGAAGTATTTAATACTTCTTAGATATTAGTTGACAATGCACTCATTAATAGCATCTTCCTGAAGGTGATATTATGGGGATGACTATTTGTCCTTTGGTGATGGGGTTAGTGAGGAGAGAAATGAAGCAGTGATATGATCTCTAAGGAGCCAAACAGAGTGCCTAGCTGGGTCTCATCACGGTCTATCATAGAATCACTATCTTCACGGGCAGAGTATGGGATCAAGGCAGCCGCGGCGGGGGCGGGGAGGTATTCTAGTCCCTCCCTTGTTCCTTATGCTAACTAGATCCTTCCCAATGTGGATAAAATTGGACTGCAATTGGCCAGAGAGTTTATATACATGCACTAAGGGTTCCCACTATCTTATATATTCCAGGTGTTCAAGATGTGGTTAAGAGGGGGGAAAATAAGTCCACGTAATGGAGTTGGCCATGCCAAGTTTCTTAACTTTGATCTCTGCAGATTCAGAAAGTTGGGCAAGGCAAAGCAATATAAACTGAGAAAGCTCCTAACCCATCATGTCCAAATACAGGAGAAGGGACCACCTTCTTCTCTTAGGTCCTTAAGACCTTCCTATGAGGTGGATTTTCCAGCCTGTAATGTGCAGAACATTCCCCACCTCCTCCCATTCCTACTGATGATACATGCACCTCCCCCCGCCCAGTACCCCACATCGATTGGCAGTCTACCTAGTCTGCCCTTCCTGCTACACATGTGCTGCCTCTGCCAGCCCTGTCTAGCCTCCTGCAGACACAGCAGCATCTATCTGAGATTCTCTCCCTGTGGCAGGGAAGGAGTCAATACCAGGGTTCTTATTTATTTATGTGTTGGTTTATTCCTTCCCAGGGATGAGGCAGTGTGGTTTAGGGGAAGAGGAGGGAGGAGCAACAGGGAGGGAAGGCCCAGAAAAGAAGCTGTGGTGGGCTAGAGATTGGCAGAAGAAATGTCTCTATAATTTGAACTGCTTTCCAACCACACTGTCTCTAACTGAGCCCCCTGGGGTGAAAGGTCTGTGTTTTACCGGGGATGAGAGTTTATAACTTTAATTATGCCTCGAAGCATTTGGCTGTGTTCATCCTGAAACTTCCAGCAGGAAAAAAAAAATGTGGTTTCCATTACAGTGTCACTGAGGGACTTGTACTGGGTTTGGGATCATTAAAATGAAAACACTGATGAGTAAGCCATGGCATTTTGTCTCCAAGACTTACGTCCTTCCTCCACCCCTAGTCCTGTACTTTATTTTGAGACAGGCTTAAAATAGTCTGTAAAATATGGAGCTCATTATCCCATCTAACAGATTTCATTTGGCATGAATGTAGATTAAAAGCCCCATGCCAATTCTTCCTCCTAGCCTGGGTTTATAAGGAAGACACTCCTCCGCCTTTGCTCTGGGCTGGTTTCTTTAGAACTCAATTCTGCAATAGACCAGGGAAGCCAGGAGGTGCCACTTCCAACTCCACTCAGAGTATTTTTCATGATAATAACAAGGGAGGATGGAGAAAGAAACACAGCCTGTTTGGGGGGGCTTCTTAGAAATTTTGTCTGGAGTCTTAAGAAGCTGGATCCAATCTAGACATCCCTCAAACACATGAATTCTCCAGCCTGCCCATTCTTCCACATACAATGACTATGTCAGGGACACTGAGTTTGTGAAAGGGGGCGGGACTGGGTTGAAACCATGGGGAAATATAACGGAAAGAGGCCTCAACTAGGAGTTTCTGTTTCCTGGCTTCATAGGGAGGCTTAGCCATAACTAAGTGCATGGCTCCAGGAACTAAAGTCCTCTCTTCGGGCTCAGTTTCCTCATCTCTTAAATGAGAGGTCTCTTCCCACTCTATCTCTTCCTTTGCTGAGGGTACAGTTATGGAGGTAAAGAGAATGAGAAATAAAAACCTCTTCTTGCTTACCACTGATCTTGTTTGGCCCAATACCATCTCTTGAACCAGTAAATTCACTTTTTATCTGATAAAGCTCCAGCCTTCTCTGATTACACCTTTCCTCTGAATCACCAGAGTGTTTGCACTGCATTTTCTCTCACCCAGAATGCCCTTTTCCCTTGCTCTACCCAAATCCTTAAAAATCCAAATACTCACAAGGACAGCGTGCTTAATAGGAAGTACGTGCTGATGGCTTGATTTATGTCTTTAATGCATTCTGTGCACAGGTGTCATCTCTTCTCCAAGAGTTTCCCACAGGGCCCAGCATAGGGTTTTGTGTAAGAGGAGGGAGGAGGGACTGATCTCTCAATTTCACTGGCAGGCTTATGATTCTCCACTCATTTACTGTCTCCTCTGAGCCGTTCAATGGCAGAGTATTCAGGTGATCGACCTCCCTGCCACCTCACCCCTGTACTTTCTAGTTATAGGCTCTCTCTGAGTCCCCTCAGTTATCTCATCTATACAATGGAAATAACACCAGCTATATCACAGGGTTGTTGGAGGCTTGAATGAAGCAGATGAGGACCTATCCAAGGTCTTGAACTAGCCCGCCTCTCCAGTCTCAGCCCATGACATTGCCTACTCTTCTGCCTAGAATATCAAGGCCACCTGAACTGCGTTTCCTCTTTTTTCTTCTTCTTCTTTCTACTTAAAAATAGCTTTCTTAAGCACCTCCTTCCACCTTCCTTCCAACAGAGGAAGCATTCCCCTCCTCCGGTCTACCACTTCCATCTGCACTCTTCCTTCAACCCATCCCTACCTCCCCCAGGTCACTGCTGCATTTTACAGCACTTATCACAAGCTCTTATTATAAATTCAACTGTTGCTGGACTTGTGTATTATCTGTCTCACTCACTAGAATGTAAACTTCATGAAGACTTCATGCCTTATTCATGCTGTAGCCCCAGCAAATAGCACAGGGCCTGAAACACTGTTGGTGCTCAATGAATATTTATTGAATGGATTAATAAATCTAATAAATCTATTTCTGTACATCATTTTCAAATTCTTCCCTGTCATTGGCCCCACCCCATTCTCAAATACATTCAGGCCTCCCTTCCTTAACAGAACTATCATTTGACCCTAATGTCCCACCAACTGCTATTCTATTTTTACCTTGCATTTTCTGACATATTTCTCAAACAAACAATATGTGCTGGCTGCTGCCTCGTCTTTACCATCTCCTCCCACTGCAATCTGGTTTCTCCTCACCAAGGCTGCTGAAACAAAGCTGTGAGTAGTCACCAAAGCCTTCTGTCACCAAAACCTTCAATGTTGCCCCACTTCCCTGTGGATAAGGATCCCTAACTGTCCCTTCTCCTCTACGCTCATGAATTTATTGTATCCTGGCTCTCCTCCTACCCTTAGGAATACTCTCATCACTTTGATCCTGTCTCCCCATGTCTACACTTTCCAAGATCAGTCTACACTGATCACGCCTCCCCCTATACTGTCTTCCCTCAGCTACCATCAATTTCACTATCACTTTTAGGCCAATAACTCAGAATCATGCATCTGCTACCCTAACTGCTCTCTAGAAACATAGACATACTTCAGTTGAATGAAGGAACTAGCATTAGGTTATATCATGTTACACTTCTTCATATTTTTAGCACCTGGTGCTGGTGCTGTATTACCAGTACCTATATTCCCTCCTGCCGGGTATGTGGAAATCATTCAATACATTTTTAAATTAAATGCTGCTACCCTGCCATCATTTTCCATTAGCCTGACATGCAACCAAGAATCTTCACGAGGTAACCCCAACCTATCATTCCACGCTTCACTACTACCACACAGATACCCCAGAAAGTCTGTACTTTCTGATTTCCACCTCATAACTAAGGACCACTGAAACTTAACTCTGTTCTCTCCTTCTCATCCTACCTGCCATTGTAGCATCCATTGTGTTATTTGTTATTGTCCATTTCCCCCACTAGACTATAAAGTTTCATGAATACAAGAATACCGTCTTCTTCAGCATTGTACTCCCAGAGACTTAACAGGGCATAGCCGATAGTGGGCCCTCAGAAGATGATTGTTGAACGAGCGAACATTTCTTCTTTCATTCAGGTTAATTATTTCGCCTTCTTATGAATGTACAGTACTCCTTTAGCAATTCAACAAGAAATAATACCTTGCAGCACCATGTAGCTGTATTATAGGTATTACGGGTATATTATTTTGTAGGTATTGCAAGTATTGTCCACATAGAAACGCGGAACATTATGGCTAGAAGGGATCCACCTTATAAGTAATCCATCATTTTATAGAAGGGCCAACAGAGACTCACAGAGGTTACTGATAGATCTCAGTCTTTCAGGAGTTTGACCTATAAGCTCTCTGAGGGCAGGAAGCCTACTTCCTACCGCCAATGCTCCCTGCTATGCCTAGGCCCTTAGTAGATATTATTACTACTGCCAGTAATGACACCAACAATATTTATTGCTTTAACCAATTCCTTAATAACAAGCTACCTCCATCTGCAAGGTGAAAGGCAAATTCATCACTTACAATTGAGAATCCAGTTGACTTTCTGACCATTCAGGGACACAGCTGCCCCACTACCCTTTGGCTCTCAGCAATCACTGAATATGTCACAGGAGAAGAACAGGCCCTGGGAAGCCACGCCACACCCAGAAAAGTGCCACTTTACTGTTCTCACATCACAGTACCTCCACCCCACTGGATGGAAACACCACACCCGGACCTCACAGAACAGCTATCGGTGTCCTTCCCCCAGGACGTGGCCTAGATATATCTTATCTAGTGATCTCACACCACAGACAAGACATACCAGTGATATACTCTGTCTGTGCTGACAGGGGAGGTGGACAGAAACCCCAGTTTCACACGCGTGCTGGAGAAAGAGAAAAGTGGGTGTCTCCCCACCTGTACCACAGCAGGTATAGAAAGAACTTGATCCAGATGGGAGTCAGGGGTCCTGGATCTTGACTCTTCCCTTAACAACACTGTGACTCCAGCAAAGTACCTAACCTCTATAAGCTTGTTTCCCATCTGTGAAACGGGGACTGAAGTAATCTACCCCAGAGACACATCATGAGGACCAATAGGGATAAGATATTAGAACTGCCAAATCATTACAGTTCTCTTTTTTCCTCCTTAATGATGCCATGATAATCAGGACCTTTCCTTTGTTCTCTGGAGAGTTAAGATACTCTGTTAGCCAAAGTGATTTATTGGAAAACACCTTGAACTAGGTATCTGGGTGAGAATACAAACGGGTGGTGGGACAAGGTCCTAAACTCAGAGAAGCTCCACTCTCAGTGGAGGAAAAGGACCCCCCACCCCCACCCCACAACAGAAGTAACTAAGCTCCTAAAAGCGGCAGAAATCTGGGAGGAAAACACACACCTGCCAAGCACTTCTTGCGGCCAGGCAATGCGGCACGTGCTAACTCCTTCGGCACTTGCAGCAACCACGGGAGATGTGCCCTGTGACAACCCACGGGAGCACACTGTGAGTCATGGAGTAGGGCCCACCTGCCTCCAAACAGAATCAGGTATGACGAATTGGGGAGCTCTTTCTGAAGGACATAGGGGTTACAAGGTTTAGAAGGGGAAGGATGTGGATTAACTATAAGAAGGAGAGGCTTGGGGCATTTCTCGTGGAAGCAGAGGAAAATACGGAGGCCTCTGGAGAGATTCTGGTGCTGAGCAACAGGGAATTGTCTGGGATGGTGTTTCAAGTGCTGCTGCTGTGTTCAAACTATTTACTGGACAAGAGACTTGGTTCCTTTAGAAAAGTAGCCTTGTGCTAAAAGCCAATCAAATAACTTTAGAGATATCTATTTGCAACTGAAAAGGCTAAGTTAAAGTTAACTTCTTTATATATCCTATGACTATCACCTCGAATGGGAAGGTGATTACAACCTAAACTCCTCTAATTGGAAAATCCCCAGTGCAGGAGAGCCATCAACACTTCTCATACACACGCTGTGTGCTTTCCTCTTCTTTTTCCCACAGACCATAGGAGGGAAGGAATAAGTCATAAATGTTGGCACAAAGCAGCCACACATCAAGCTGGGCACACATATGTGATAGTGAACAAGAGCAGGGCAAGCCAAAGTGAAGTGGGTATCCCAGAGTCCATGGCAGTTGGGACTGGCCACAAGCAGATGGACTAAGTAGAGATGGCAAGTCTGACCCAGTTGGGGACCAGAGCTGGGCAGATTACTGAGCAGCAAGCAGACCACAGCCAGGGCATCTGTCAGTGATAGGAGACCAAGGGCCAGGAAGAGGGCTATAGGCATGGGAAGGATGAGATCAAAGCTCAGGATGCCTGAGAGCCACGGCCCTGAGGGCCGGGTGCCTCCTGACCCTGCACTGCACCCCAAGAGTCAATCCGTGGATTAGGACATTTAGGAGATGTGAAGGTTGACTCAAGAGAGAACAGCTGCACAGGGAGAGGGGGACTTTGGTGAGAAACAGAAGTAGATTCCTGGCTGAACTAGAGCCCAACACTGAAGGCTTCAGGAAAGTTACTCTTCTCACTCCCCATCTATCCGGAAGGAGAAAGGGAATTTCCTTCTGGAATTCTAGCTGAATACGGGCAATGTCCAGCTGTTGGGAACTATACTAAGAAGCAATGAAGGGCGCTTGATATCTGTAGTGACAAACTGTCATGCCAATCTCCGAAGCTCTAGGCGGCCAGAACAGAGGGCCAAAGCCCCAAAGCAAGCTGGGGCCAGACACCATCCTGTACACAGGTGGTTTGTTCCTAGAAATAGGAAGGAAAGTCGAGGTTTGGTTAGGTGGCGACAGGAAATGGTTGAAGTTTCTGAAGAAAGGTGCGTGAATTATACCCAAAAGATTGTGTTCTTTTAAATTTTACTCTTTAGTGCCTTCCTATGTTTACTCCCATGTTTATTATTCTCATATAGTGACTGATTTTCTCATTTATTTTGTTATTTTACTGAAGAGTCATTTTTCCCTTTCCTCTCTGGCATCCGTATTACAGGATGGCTCCATCAGAATCACCTGCAGAGTCCTTAAAAATGCCAACATCCAGCCCCCTTTCCAGCGATTCTGACTTAATTGGCTTGGGGAGGGGGGGTGGGAAGGCAGGAACTGGACACTGCACTTTCTAACAGCGCCCAGGTGATTCTAATGTACCTCCAGGGGTAAGACCCAGTTGGTTTCTGGCCCAGATCCCAAAGCACTGTGTGGTGGCTACAGGAATATGGACAAAGCACCAAGAAGAAATTAGCCATCTAAAACCTATGTTGTAAAGTCAACATATCACTTAAGTTTTCCACACATCAGTCACCTATGTACTTCTGACACCATTTCGCCATATCCATATATCTCCTACAGTTACTTCCTCGAGAGTATTTTAAATCAACTCCATTTTACTTACATTTATTTTTAAAAGAAACTAGTGGACAGAGGGTAAAGGCAAGGTGACATAAAAAGGCAAGGGCAAAAGAAGACAAGACAGGGGCTCCTGAGAGGGGAAAAGCGCTCAAGGCAGGTGGCAGGGAGAAGCAGAAGGCCCAGGATACAGTGCAAAGTTGACATAGGCATGGGGTGAGGAACCCTGGTGATGGGTTGGAGGCTAGCAGAAGAATGCCAGAGAATGGGGTCACAGGCAGCAAATGTTATGAGGCCGTGCCCTTAAAGGAGCCCTAGGGAGGGAGAAGGGCTGAGGAAGCAGGGAGGCTGGGTGGGGCAAGCACTGGGGCCAGAGATGAAGGCAGGGTGGAGTGGGAGACCCAACCAGGGCTGATGGAAGTGAGGGGCTCTCTGAAAGATGAGTGGGGCTAAGGAGGGCCTGTGTCACATGAGGTGGGGGCAGGGGGACATCACAGCAAAAGCAGAACACTAGGCAGAACAGACTGTCTGCTGGACAGTGCCAGGCGGTGACCAGCAAGAGACCCTCCGGCAACAGCTGTAAGTCACCTAAAGTCATCTCACGGACAACCAGTGGCAGACATTCTGTACAGTGGGGAACACTGCCCAAGGCCCTATGAAGAAGGAGCCCCCAGTCTTTTCACTCTTCCTCCTTCACTCCAAAATGACTACATGTAAACAAAGACATGTAAGCCCCCACCTCGCGTGTCAGGTCCCCAAGGATGTTCCAAAACTCAACAACCACAAAAATCGATGTTACTTCTCTTCTTACTACTCGTGCTTCTTATCTGTATGAGCTCCTTTCTTTCCACGGACAGTCCCCACGACGGGAACCATTTCTTTAGTCACTGTTTGTAAGCACAGAGCACGAATGACAAACATCCAGTAAGAAACACCGTAAAAACAGCGGAGGCTATTAACAAAATAACTCATTAAAATGATCATGTCTGAGCAAGCTGGTACTTCCTTTTCATACAAATCCTTACACATCACGAACTACAGCCCTAAAAAGCAATCTCTTTTATTTTTTAAGATCCCTGCCCTTAACTGAACAATGATGGGGGAGACAAAAGATTTGTCTGCAGTCACCAAGCATGCACCGTCATTTCTCAGTAGAGTTTATTTCCGCTCCCTGATGTGCTCTGTTTCCTCCCTTTTCCTAGATGTGTCAAATCACAGATTCATTTATCCCTCAGTCACGGCCAAGAGAATGACTCAGGCGGCACACAGCTTGTTGATTATTTCAATTTCCTGGGCTAAACTCATCATTTCCCACTTCTTCGCATTTCTTATCCTTCCCTCACTTTCTTGAGGCCTGTTACTTTCAGGATGACATGAGGCATGACAATGATGAGGGTGAAATGACATAAAACCCTAAAACAGATGAAGGGAGCTAAATTCTGATACACTCAAGAGAGATCTAAGAGAACTTTGTTCACTGCCCAGAAGGACAGGTTCATCGTTCATCCACCCATCCATTCAGCAAATATTTATTGAGCATCTCCCACGAGTTAGCTCAGTCTAGCATGCCACTTGAAAGCATGCCACTGTCTATACAATGCTAGCTAACATTAGCTTCTAGAAGGGTGTTCTATATCTGCTTGAATACAGATGTGGGTGTGCACCCATATATGTGTAATACAAGGATACCCACTAACCAGAACTGGGCAACCCCCGAAAGCCTAGAGATAAGATATCCTACACAGTCAGGAGGTGCTAGTCTAAAGCCCCATAATAAAGAAACTCCTGGAGACGCTGTTTGTGAAAGACCACGAACTTTCATTTGTAGCCATACACGATGACAAAACTTCTCCGGAAGAACACACGATTCTGGCAACCAACTATTGCTACCCAGGGACACGGGTTAATCCATCAATTTATTAACCTGACATTTCTAAGAAAGCTTGAAACTTTTACATGCACTAACACAATAAATTTCTATAATACAGGTATTGGTATTAACATTCCCATTTTTCAAATTAATAAACTGAGGTTCCATTTGAGAGTAAACCATTTATTCAGGGGCATTTACAAGGCAGCCAGAACTTGAATCTAAGTTTGCAATTCATGGATTCAAGCATTTTCTAAAAAGTAAAAATAAATTATTATTATTACAGCTTATACACTAACATCTCATTTCTTCTTAAAATTAGCATATATTACTTTGAATTTTGTTTTAATTCACGTACATGTAAAGTGTCTCTAAGCCTCTAATAATTCTTCATTAGACTCAGGCCACCTGTTCCTGTCTTTCTGAGGATGTCTGCATGAGAGTGGGAATTAACCGTCCTGGTAATACAAACTAACATTGAAGGGTCACCTTCTTCACGCCAAGCACTGGGGTAAAGTACGTGCCTTGTACTTTCTCACTCAGCCCCTACGGGAACCCTCTGAGTCAGTGCTGCGAGTATCACCACCATCATCACCCTTTTGTACAATGAAGGAAAGGAGGCACAGAGAGTTTAAGTAACTTGCCTGAGTCCACACAGATAAGGGGGATTCACACTTGTGATCTCCTTCCCCATAGTCTCATCCAAGATCTCCACCTATAAGAAGTTCTGGCTCTCTTAACACTCTCATCTCCTCTCCAGTCTGGGCTCCCTCTGGCCTGTTTCTCAGTGCCAGCGAGAGACTGCTTTTCGCATGTGCTGGTTTGGTTTCCTCCATCTTTGATTTCTCCCCGATAAGAGCCCTGGTTCACCTGCTCTCTGCAGCTTCCTGCTTCACCTGGTACTGACCTCCCGGCATCTGTAAGAACGTTCCCCCTGGAGAGGAATCCACCTTGGGGTAGATAGCAGGGCTTCCCCAGGACCACATTTTCCATCAGGGGTTTGATCTCATTCTTGCTGAAACCTCTTAAAGGAGCCAAAGCTTTTAAAAATAGCACTCCACATTTTTAAAAATCAATTACTCAACCAAGTTAACAGTGGCTTTTCCTTAAAACAGAATATCTGGATTTGCATCACATTATCAGGAGATTTAAATCACATAAATATGTGACGGTGAAATGTATTACGGTCAGATTAACCTGAGGAATAAAACTGACTTTCCCTTCTCTTTCTACAAACTACAAATTCTGAACCAGCTGTATCTACAATAATCCTCAAGGGAGCTGTCCTCAGCACAGGCGCTGTACATGATGCTGAGAGGTGTGTAAAGAGGAAAGGAACACCTACAAAGCACCTATTATGCACCAGACATTACGTGTATCACAGGTATAAATTAAAGAATAATTCCACAGCAACCCTAGCAAATAGGTTTACCAAGCCCATTTTACAGATGAGGAAACAAGCTCAGAAAAGTCACATAAATCAGCCTAAATCACAGAGCTGGTAAGTGGCAGAGCTGAGATTTGTTTGGGTCCTACATCTGCTTACCCCCAGCTTCTTGCTGCAGGGACCATTCTCCTCGCTACACTGCTTCTCAGAGTGTTCTATCGAAAGCCCTGCAACACAGGGCTTAACTCTTCTTTGACTACGGTACAGAGCTTGATTTAAAGGGAAAAAAAAAAAACCCGCAAGAAATGAGATCCTGATATACAGATGCTCGCCGAATGGCCCTGTGCTCCCAATTCGCAGCTGGGTCACAAATGTCCCAAGAAAAACAGCCTTTCTTTACTTTCCACAGGCTGGCTACTCGCCTATTTGATTCCCTGTTCTTTCTCTTCTTGCTCCCTGCTCCCCGCGCTCCTTGTCTGTCCATGTGTATGTTTCTGCCTCTGCCTCTGTCTCTGTCTCTCTCTCTCTTTCGCGCGCGCGCGCGCGCGCGCGCACACACACACACACACACACACACACTCACTCACTCAGGAATACCTCGATCCAGCAGCCGGAGCAAGCGGAGATACCAGAGATACCACTGGTCCCAGAAGCGGTCCGTCATCCCACCCTGAAGTCATCCTTCACAGCCAGTCCCTCAGCAGAGCCTCATCCCACCAGCTCCGAGTCGAGAAGGCCGAAATTACTTGACGCTGGGCTCGCGCGCAGCCTGCTCTGAGCAAATGCCTGCCTGCGAAGACAGCCACCAGTCCTCCCACACAGAGGCTGACTGTTGCGGAGCCGTTTCACAGCAACAAAGGAACAAGCGCAGAACACCGCCGCCTTGTGCAGACCTAGCCTGCAGGGGCCCAAGGGGAGGTCAGAGATGCAGGGGGAGGGAAGCCAGGGAGGGCTGTCACAAAGAGGCAAGGTGAGAGGAGGACTTGGGAATGAAAATCCACAGTCTAGGCCATGTCTTGAATTTCATTCCAGAATCTCCCACCATCCTGGCTTCCCCTGCCTCCCATACCAGAGGCCAGTGGCTCCCCTAATGGGACTATGGTAGGAAGTCAGGAGCTCAGCCATCCAGGACTCTAAGACCAGCCCAGAAAACCCAGAGCTTCACTCCCTCACTCCACAGGGACCACAGACACTCCTGCCCAAGAATGCTAGGCCCACAGGAGCAAAAAAAGGCCACAAACCCTTTCTCCCTATGTCCATTCAGGGATCCTGTTATAGCGGAGATAGCAGAGGCTCTGGGGTTACACAGTCATGGGTTCAAATTCTGCTACCATTTAACAGTTGCCTGGCCTCAACCAAGTTTCTCCAACTCCCTAAGCCCCAGCTTCCTCCTTGCAAAAAGGAGAGAAGAGAACTTGCCCCACAGAAGTATTGTGAGGTTCTCAGGAAAGGAAGAATGCGCCATTTCTAGTAGAGCATTCAGGGGAGAGCGGTGCTCAAGTGTTTGTCCCCCTTCCCTGCCAACCCCTCTCCTTCTTGCCAGCTTCTCTGTTCCCACATGACTATACATCCCATGGTTTCCCACCTCCCTGCCCTTGCTCCTGCTCTTCCTGCCAGCACCATGGCTTCCTCTGATTTTCCCAATGTCTATTCAAACGCCACAAAATGAGCTGCCGTCCCTGGTCTTCCCCTTTATATTCCATTTCACTTGCTCCTTGTATAAGACTCTCCACCCTTATTTGATCACAAAATCCATGAAGATAGGAAGTGCTTTGTAACCACCGCTGTACCCCCAATGTACTTCCTATAGTGCCTTGAACTTTGCAAGTGCTCGAGTATTTACTACCTAAACAAATGAATAGGCAACTGAGTCTGGGAATGCCACACAATTTCATTCTTTTTGTTTATTTGTTTTTTTAAATTCAATTAGCCAACATACAGTACATCGTTAATTTCAGATGTAGAGGTCAGTGATTCATCAGTTGTGAAGAACACCCAGTGCTCATCACATCGTGTGCCCTCCTTACACACAATTTCATTCTAATGGCAAGAGGCATGCACTGCGGTGCCTCATTCCCTGGGCACTTCCTAAGGCCTGCAGGAAGAAGACAGGGCTCTCTGTGCTTGCCCTGCTTGGAGCCCATTTCACAGTGGACTGGCCACCCACACAGAGAGGCTGTGCCCCTGGTGACTGGGAGTCCTGCTCACAGAAGTAAAACCCAAGGGGACTCTAGGTCTGGGACAACTTTGTTCTCCAAGCCTAAAAACTACCCAGCAGCCATGTCCACACCCATCACAGCTTTTGTTTCAGCCCAGTCCATACCAGCAATGCCTTCTCACTGTCCTAATAGAAATGTTAGCTTCCCTGGCCTCCTGGTCTCCACTGGGCAGCTGGTGGGAGCAGTCCTCCTCCCTCTGCCCTTCCCGGGAGTTAGGCCTCCCAGATGAGACAGGCCACAGATTCGGACAGAACTCAGACTAAGGAGGAGGCTGGGGTGGGGGGGAGGGCTGGGGGTTGGTTAAGAGCTAGCAGGGAGGGAGAGGAGAAAATGAGCACAGCCACAACCTCCCCCCACCCCCTGCCCCTGCACCAGCACCACCACTGCCTCACGGTTCCTTCTGAAAGGGAAGCAGTGGGCCTGAGCAGACACACTGCCTGAAAGCCACCTCTCAGAATCTGTTAGGATTATTTTGTTATTACCTTAAATGGACAAGACTCCAGCCTGTAGTTAACACAAGAATGCAAGGCCCTCCTCTCTCCAGACAGAAGTGCACAGACCCGGGAGCCTCCCCCTTCCTTCACGAACAACAAAATCCATCATCCAGGTGTAGCCAGTACTTTGTAGCTCACAAAGTATGTTCACATCCATCATCTCCTCTGGGTCTCTGAACAGCTCTGCAAGGTCTGTAGGACAGGCATCATTTCCCCAGCCTACAGCAGAGAAAACCCGCATTCCAAGAGGTTAAACAGCTTGCTTACAGTGAAGTGCCTAGTTGGTAGCTGGGCTGAGAAAGAGAATGTTCCATCCATGTCCTCCCAAAGAGAGCTTCTGGGGCTCTGGAAAGTTCCCTGAGAAACTGCAACATATTTTCCAGAGCGATGGAAGCCCTCACAGTAGGGCAGTACCTGGGGAACAGGGCTGTTTCCCAACAGAAGGCCCCTCCAGGGCATTCTGCCGTGCCACGGGCAAGTAGGCCTCACTAACGGCCTTTCACCCGTTTCTTTAGCTCCTGGCTGTGGCTGCCAAGGGAGAGCATCTCCACATAAGAATGCCAAGGAGGCTTTCCATAACACAGCTTGGGGGAAATCTGAAATGGGGGGCCAAGGAAGGCACACATGGCTCTTCCACCATGCAGGAGACCCAGACAGAGATGGGCTGAGGGAAGACAGTTCCAGTGACTGTATGGACACTGTGTAGACCAGAGTTCTCTATTCCATGTCCCACTCTTGGGGTTGGAGAAAGTAGCTGGCCCTGTTCCCCTCCCTCTGCTAACCAAGGGCAATCCCACACAGCTTTGTTTTCAAAACGATAAAGGAAATAAATGTGTTAAAGAACAGTATGGGTGTAAGCATCTCCCCCGCAAAACTGCGAACCTAGGAACGTAAGTATTACCTGTTGGGTGAGGCCCAGGATGAACCTATTCAGCTGGGAATTTTACTAAAACCAGCTCCAGTCGATCAAGCTGGGCTCCTTAGAGCTCCGCAGCCCACCACTGCTCATTTCTCCAACCCCCACAGAGCCTAAGCTGCAGTGTAAATGCAACCCTTCCAGTGGTTGAATAAAACATTCCAAGAAACTCTGAGAGTCGCCATTTAGCTGCAGTGCAATTAGAAAGGACGGAGCTTTATTAAGTTTTGTTGTTGTTATTTTGTCTTAAACAATGCCTTCTCAGTGGCTGCTTCTTTCTTCCTGGTCAAAGCAAGCATGACCATTCCCATTGGTGCGGTCCCTCCAGCCTACCTAGCTGCCTACAGGGACATATTCCCCAAGGACAAACAGCATCTCCAGGCCAGCAACAGCCTGTCCATTCCAGAGGCCTGATGCCCATTTGCAGGATCACTGGTTACTCAATGTCATATCATAGATATGTTGCCTTCTCTTCAGTGTTCCTTCTCCTTAACTTGGCACTGTTCTTTCTCCCTCTCTCCACCCGCCCCAACATGAAAACACTGTGTTCCGATCAGATAAAGCAGGCACAGTATATGGAGCAGAAGGCAAACAGCATGGAGGGAGGAGAGAACCAATCATGTCCCAAATCATTCCCACTCATCTCCTGGGACAGTGACCACCATTCCCACAGCAGCACTGGCCAGCTCCTCTGACACATGGGGCATCGGACAAGGGAAGGCCACACAGGAGGCAGCACGGCTGCACACCAGTGTGGGGACAATCCACCAACATGGCGCTCCTCCCCCCCCACCCCGCCCCAGGAAGTGAGCTCCATCAGGCTGCCATTTTGCCCTGCAAGCTGTGCTTCAGCTGCAACATGAATCAAACACTCCAGCAGACACCATCCTCAGCCACCTCCCACACCACTTCTGTCCCCTTGGCGATGAGCACCCTAGTGGTGAAGGGAAGCCTGCGGCAGCACATTCTCCAGGACACCATCCATGGGATGGGAAGGACCCCTACCAATCTCTCCTAGGACAGCCTGGTGTCCCCAGGTGAACAGGCTCTCTAGGTCCACACCTGAGGACAGCGCCTACGACGAGTATCACCTATCACGCTGAAATTCGAGTCCACCTCTCCCAAGAGGCCTTTCCCAGCTAACCTCATTCATTCTCTACCTCAGAGGCTCTCAAAGTTTAATGGGCAGCAGAATCACCTTAGAGGGTTTGTTATCCATGCAGATAACTAGGCCTCACTCCCAGAGGCCTGCATATTTAACGAGCTCCCCAGACGAGTCTGTCCCCAGCTCGCCTCTCTTACAAACAGCACTGACTTCATTTAACTCTTCTGCTTGAGTTCTAGTGTGTACCCATCTCCCCACACGCCCTAAGAGTCCAGTAGGGAGGGAGATTCTGAGTCCCAAAGCAGACTGGAGTCCCCTGGAAGGTAAGGGGAGGCCCCACCTCCCAAGGCCCACTAGAGGGCCCTAAGTGGAGGGCGTGAGAAGCTGCCAGCTGGGAGGCAGAGAAATCAGCTTCATCTCTCCACAGGTTCCAGAAAGTGTTCATTCTGCCATGGCTCCACTGCACATCTGTACAATAACTTTAAATGTCACCTCAAATATCAGGCCGGGCAGCAGGAGGGGAAGGCAGAAGATAATTAGCCTGCTTTGCCCTGGCTTTTGTGTCGCTTTCATCCTTGCTCACCTCCAACCTCAGCGGAGATCTTTAACTCTCCCTTGGCTGGGGAGCCCCAGCTCATGAAGACTGCACACAACCTTTCATCGCACGGGGCCCTAAAGCAAACTGTTTACTGGAGGAAATACAAGCCCTCCCTTACCTCTGCTCTGAGCATTTACAGTTCCCCTCCGACCCGTGCCCGTCAAGAGAATCCCATGTTGCCCTGAATACCCAACCACAGCATGCCACCCCAAAACCCCTGCCCCAGGCCCCAAAAGCCAGACCCATCCCCTCTTTCTCTGCCTCTTCAAAGCCTACCCATCCTGGGTCTGTGAAAAGTATCATGATAATCTCATCCCCTCTAAGGTTTTCACGATGAGATCTTTACATTTAGCCCTTGTGGAGTATTTACATTTTGGCAAAAGATATTGCTTCAAAGGAAGGAAAAAAAAAACCAAGCTCGTAAATACAGAGAACAGACTGATGTTTACTAGAGGGAAAGGGGGAGGACAAATGGGTGAAAGTGGTAAAAAGGTACAAATTTCCAGTTATCAAATAAGTAAGTCAGGGTGCCTGGGTAGCTCAGTCGGTTAAGCATCTGCCTTCAGCTCAGGTCATGATCCCAGCGTCCTGGGATCAAGTCCCACATTGGGCTCTCTGCTCAGCGGGGAGCCTGCTTCTCCCTCTGCCTGCCACTCCCCTGCTTGTGCTCTCTCTGCCAAATAAATAAATAAAATATTTTAAAATATTTTAAAAATAAATACATAAAAACATAAATAAATAAAGTCATGGAGATGTCATGTACAGCAAGCACACTGACTATAGTTAATATTACCATTTGCATATTTGGAATCTTAAAAATTCTCATAAGAAAAAAAACTGTAACTATGTATGGTGGCGGACATTAACGAGACTTACTGTGGAGTTCATTTTGCAATATATACAAATATCAAATCATTATGTTGTATACTTAAAACTAATATGTTAATTGTGCCTCAATTTAACAAAAGGAAATGGGAAAAAATATGGTGTGTTTCTACCATCACCAAAGATGTTAAATTAACATCTTATTTTGTTAGCAAATTAACATTTTATTTTGAGGCTTTTGTATATGTACATGTTCTGATACTAAAGAGCTTAATTTGTGCAAATTATGATTTAGAATGACAAGTAAATGAATTCAATTGTTTAAAAAAAAAGGCAGGCAGCAGAAGTCCGGACCTTAGATAAGCAGCGTGGTAACGGTGGATAATGGGGGCGAGGAGGAGGATCCATGACACTCTTCCCTGAGTCTCACAGGCATTTGCCTGGAAGGCCATCCTGATGAAGGCAATTCACAGGAGCTGGTTCCTCCACTGTTCTCCCTAACTCGTTCCCCTGACCTCCCATTGCCTACCCAGAACACGATTAGCTGATAGATACCTTCTCTAAAGCACCTGAATTATAAAGTAGTTCTTGAAGAAGAAGAAGGGAAAAAAGCCACTATATAGTTGGAAAGAACACCTCAGAACCTGACCCAGGAGACCTAGGTAATCAACCCAGAGAGTTCTTTATTATCTCCTATGTTTCTCTCACAGCCAGTGAGGTGCTGCCTCCATCTTACCTCCACTGCGAACAGTTTCTTCACCCATCAAAAGAGGTGATATGACTCAAAAGGCCAAAGGGCACCTCAACCTTGGGGTCTGCTTATCCTGGTGAGGCTTCTCTGAACTGTTCCTCTCATCTCTTAATTCCCACAGCTCGCCAACACAGAATCAGGAAAACCTACATTGTCAGTCATTACAGCTGAAACCTCACACCTCACCCAGCCCACAGGGAGCCCTACTGTGGAGAATTCTCTCCCTTCTCCTCTCTTCATCCCATGCCTTCTCCATCTCCTCCAAGAACTTTTCCAAATAGCCCCCCTCCCCACATCCCCCCAATAAAATGAGGCAACAGAGTATAATGACTGGGGTTGATAATAATGAATGTGAAGTTAAACAGGATCAAAAAGAGCCCATTGTCCCATCCAAGAAATACTAAATTTTGGTTAGCATATATGTAGAACTAAACATTTTTTTCTATATTCTCATGGGGTTTTTTTTTTCTTTTGGGGAAAAGGTATAATCTGTGAGTGTTCCATAGGGCAACCCACTCTCATATCAGAACATTTGACTCACCTGAATGCCCTCACTTAGCCAAGTGGCCCTTCTGAAGTCCTGAATCAGGAACAAGTCACAACACCAAAACCCCCAGCTTCCTTACCTGCCCTTCAGGCAGGAGCAGATTCCTAGATCTAACCTGCCCAACTGCCCCAATTCATCTGACTTCTTCCCTCTGCTCTAAGGTTGGAAAGTTCTAAGAAAGATTCAATTGTGAAAAATCCTTTGACTCTGCCCATACAAACCCGTGTGGATGACCCTCAGTGCAGAGGTGGGAAACTCTGGAGTTCCCTGCTGGAGTTTCCGTGTCCTCTGATGATATGGCTTCCCTAAAAACCCATCAGTCAGGCCTTGTAGTGTGTACACAGGAAAGCCTACTTAAAGATAGCCATGAAGAAGAACAAACTTTATGACTTCAAGAAGAAAAGTTTTTATAGTCTTAGGGTGGGAAGTTTCTCCTAAGCATTAAGACACAAAGCTCAATATATTGACTTGGATAGGCATATTTTTTTTTAATCTCTGTAAGTAGGTACAAATCCCTTAAGGAGAATAAGGGCTGGGACGACAGCAGCAGAAGGAACACTTTTCACTGTGTGTCTTTTAACACCAGTTGAATTTTGATCTTTGGACTGTATCGCCTAACTTTTTTAAGGACCTCTTAAGATTATGGGGTCAAGAATAAATAAAACCGTTCTTGGAGTCTAGCTGCCACACGGTGAGAAGCCCAAGCCACATGGAAAGGCCACACGAAGGAGAACCAAAGACCAGGATGAGAACCCCAGTGTGTCCCAGCCCTACTGACACCAACTGTCTACCACACGAGTGAGGCCACGTTGGAGCTTCCAGCCATCCCAGCACCTGGGCAGACGCCACATGAAACAGAAGTACTGCCTGGTCAACCCTCACAATCAGGAGAAACAACAAATTGTTGTTCTATGCCACTCAGTGCGGGGGTGGCCTGTCACAGTATAACAGATAAATGAAACATGGAGTCATTGGTGAATGGAAAACATTTAAAGCCACAAGACTGGATGAGATCACCAATGGAGTATTGAAAAGGACTGTGCCTTATTTCATCTAGAAGACAAAAGCATTCCTAGTCTCAGGACTATATCTTTTTACCTACCTATCTACCCATCTTGAAATTGGAATTCTGAAGACAGCGTTGTCACAGGGGGTATCTAATTAACATGCTTGCTTGTGTTTTAAAAAGAAGTCAGATTTTCTCTGACAGGAAGTAAATATGTCTGATTTGGTTGCTTGCTTTGACAAGAAGAGCTGCCTTTTCCAATCACTAAATTTGCAGCTTCAAAAGCTTGAAAAAAATATATTTAAAGCTATATAAAGTATACAACATGCTAGAAATATATAATTTGCAACCATTTAAACGTGGTTTAAAAAAGTGTTTAATGTCATTTTAAATGTGTGTGGGGTGGTATGTAGTTTTCAATACTCTTTTAGGACAGACATAAGCAAAAAAGTCTAAAAAGCCCACTGAATTATGGGTGGTATTCCCCCCACAATGGAATACTATGCATCTGTTAAAAAGAAGAATGATGAGGCTTTCTATAAATTGATATGAAAAGATCTTTCAGACATATTTTGGGGTTCAAAATGCAAAGCATAGAACAATACAGTTAGTATTCACTTGCTTTTGACAAGAAAGGGGTAAAATAAGTATGGATTCAAATTTGCATATATTTGCAAAAAGACACACTGGAAGGTTTAGCAAGAAACTAATGTGGACAGTTACCCATGGTGGGAAGGGGCTGGGTAGACAAGTTTAACGGCGATATAAAGACCTTTTCATATTGTATATTAATTTTCGAATAGTGTGAATTTTGGGATTTTTTTAAGTCTTCCTGGGAAAAAAAAGGAATAGATAAAATTGCAAAAACAGGAATAACGTTAACAGATAATCTAGGAGACAAATATTAGTCAGAGTGCAACAATATACCATACAAGGGATTAGTATCTCCAACGTACAAAGAGCTCCTAAAAAACATTAAGGAAAAGCTAAACAACTCAGTATAAAAATGGGTCAAGAATATAAACAGGCAACTCACAGAGGAGGAAAAACAAATGACTGATAAAAAGTAAAAAGACTCTAACCTTTACTAATGATTGGGGAAATGCAGGTTAAAGCAATAAGAGCATGCCACATTTGATCTATCCCACTGGACCTAGATATATAAAACCCGCTAAGAGGACAAATTGATACAATATTTCAGAACTCAGTTTGACAGTACCTATCAACATTTCTAAAGTGTGGAGCCTCCACCCAGCAACCCTATTTCTAAGACTCTCGCCTACTGCACTTACACAATGCACTGCATTCTGTAACAGCCAAAAAAGGGAGGCAGGTCCCCTGCGGGGCTCGGTCAGTTAAGCGTCCGACTTCGGCTCAGGTCATGATCTTGGGGTCCTGAAATCAAGCCCCTTGTCAGGCTTCCCGCTTGCTCCCCCCCCCCATTTGCGCTCTCGCTCTCTCTCTCAAATGAATAAATAAAAATCTTTTTAAAAAACTTAAAAAAGATAATCTAAATGTCCAACAATAGGGACTACTAAGAAATTATAATACAGTTACAATACAATCTAGGTTATACTTTGAAACCATTAAAAAGGACAAGCAGTTTTATTTGTAGTGACATGAAAGAATGTCCATGATACATCATTGGGTAGGAGAATACAATTTATAAAATAATTTGAAATAATTCATATTATCCTATTCTTGTGTGAACATAGATTATGGCTGTATAAAAACACATAGACACACTATGAGTATGTGTTTCAACATGCATAGGAGTTCTGGCAGGCTATAACCAAACTGTTAACAGTGGTTATCCAGGGAACAGGAGAAGGTGGTTAGAGAACTGTATTTTATAAAATTTTATGTTGCTATAATTTTTTACCTTGACCATGTGTAGCTTTGGTAATCCAAGGTATTTGACTATTCAGGCTGACTAAAGTAGCAGCTCAGGCCTTTTCTGAAAAACGGGTTCTCCTCAGGGCCAGAACAGCAAGCTCCTTCTTCACGTCCCACTCCTGGGATCCGGAACGTGGATGGTCTCCAGAGAACCCACAGGTCATAACAGCCAGCTCCCTGGACTCGTGCACCTGTCCACTGGCCAGCACATGCAGTTTGTCCCCCACTTCACTCCACACCCTGGGCTCAACCCCAGAGTCTGGATGGCCGCTCCGTGAGCCTACCCAGCATTCAGTAAAACCCCAACTCTCCTCAGCCTCTTCCCTTCGTGGCCACTTAGACACCTTGTGGGACTTCGGTCAGAGACAGCAACTACATGTCAAGTACCCATTCCAAACAAGGGGCAGTGATTGTCCAGAGCTTCGTGGTAAATAAAGTTACTATTTTCCCCTTTGTATTAATAAGTATCTTTGAAACAAAGAAGAAAAGAAAAGTTCCGGGGCCATGCACAGGACAGATGTGGAAAGAGCGGTGCCGTCAATTAGTGGCATCTGCCAGGACAAGGCAGGCAGAGTCGTGAGCACACGAGCTCTCCCGCCTGCCATCCCTGCCCTTGTACACTGGGCTGTGACTCACTAACTCGGACTCTTGCAGAACTGCCACCTCTGTGCAGAATGTTAGACTTGGCTTGTACGGAGCTGATGGTGGGGACGTGGCTGGGGGTGAAGGAGGGTGACAGCAGAGTGTGACCGTGTCATTAAGTGCCATGTCTCTCAGAAGACCAGGTGAAGGCGTGGTGAGTCTGAGGAAGGAGAAGGAGCCCCCAACAGGTGGAGATGTGGACCCAAACAGCTGCAGATGGAAGGCTCTGAACATCTGGGTACAATGTAGGCCTGAAGTAAGCCCAGAGGCTGGGTTCCAGCTGTCAGGTCTTATGGAGCTCCTTATCCTGAGGACTCAGCAATTGTGGCCACATAAGAACTGGCCTCTCACAATTTTTAAATGTCCAAGTGCCCTATTAATTGGGAATTTACTCATCTTTCCTATCCCTGCAAACAAAAACAGGGGGGAAAACTCAAACCAAAAAAATCTCAGAACTTCACGTGTTGTAACTAAAAACACTCAATAAACAAAGCCAGTCCCTGGGCTCCCTTAGGGAGTAATTGTCTAAGAATGCTTCTTTTCTTTCAGCTGGTGAGAGAGAGAGAGAAAGAGAGAGAGAGAGAGAGACGTGCTAAGACTGTGTGGAGCTCATCTTGAAAGCATTAATTTTTCCAAACACCAATGTGCAGTCCGTGTGCTTCTCCTGCACGAGTGGCAGAGGCAGTGAGAAAGCTGCTGAGGGCACCCCTCCATGCAGCGTCTGCCTGTGGGGGTTCAGAGGAAGTGGTCATGGGGAAGCTTTGGGTAAAGGATGTGTGTTTGAAAAGCAGGGGCCCAGGCACCGTGACCTGCTCCAGGGAGGGGCTGCACAAGGCCTGTGGTGCTGACGACTTGAGGAGGATTACCCCCACCCCGAGAGAAGAGAAGAAGCAGAACCGATACCTCCACCCCCTTTCAGGACCATTCTCTAGGGGCTGAGCTGGCAATCAATCAAAACACCCTTCTTCCTCCCCCATCCCTCACAACCTACAACCCTGCCAATCACACACTGGCCTAGGCCTAGGACAGGTTGTCCACTTTCCGGGTAGAGGTCTTTAAACCACTTCCCCTTTTATGGATGAAAGTGAAGATGCAGTTTGCTCATCCATGCTTAAACTGTTCTTTGCTGCCCCAAGTCCATCCTCTCTCAGAGGATGTGCAGTCTGTGCACAGAGGACAAGACACAACAAAACCATCCACCGAGGCACAGGAAAGTCTCATTTTCTGCCTGACGAGAGCAGATTCAACAATTAGGATGCACCAGAAGCCCTGCCAGTCTTACCTAGACATTCTCCAAGCAGATTACTACCACAGGACCTATGCATACACGACAGCGTGTCAGCACTCCCACCGGAAATCAATGCCCCCCGCCCCACAGACTTAAATGCTCTATCACCACCAAGACATCATACACCAATTCTACCACTTACTAGTTGTGTAAAACTGATCAAGTTACTTAATCTAAATGAGGATGAAAATAATGTTTTTAGGGGCATTTGGGTGGCTCAGTCGGTTAAGCGTCCAACTCTTGATTTGGGCTCAGGTCATGAAGTCAGCGTTGTGAGATTGAGCCCCACATTGGGCTCTGCACTGGGTGTAGAGCCTGCTTAGTTCTCTCTCTCCTTCTCCCTCTGCTCCTACCCACCTCTCTCCCCCTAAGAAAAATAAAAGTTTTAAAGTAAGTTAAGAAATATAAAGGGCTCAGAAAAGTACCTGGCACAAAATAAGTACTACATATGCGTTATGATTATGACCCTTCACTCTCCACGCTAAGCTATCTCTACCCTTTGGACCAATGCATATGCTCCTCCATGCTTTGGAACATTATTTCCCACCCTATCTTCATGTGGCTCTCTGTGCTAATTCTTCAAGTCTTTAGGAAGTCTTCCTTTATATGGGCTGGGTGTCCCTGCATATGCACTCATCACACCCTGTACATCCCTGGTATCATACTCTATTCCAATCGTCTAAATGTCTATCTCCTCGACCAGGCCCCTTCATCCTTAGTGCCTGGCACAGAGAAGACACTCGATAACTATGTGTTCAATGAAAGGATGAATGAATGAGACATAGGTGAAGAGCAGCTTTCATGCATTTAAGTATTTACTAGGTGCCTACTCTGTGTCATATCCTGGACGATGCTTGCAAATACATGAAGGACAGAACACCCAGGCTGCTCTCCAGAAACTCATGGTCGCAGGTGCAGTTTCTGCCTTCTAGCAGTAACTCAAGAAAACACACTCAGCCCAAGAAGGAAAGGGTGGCTCTTGGAGGGGATCACAGCTTTGCCTAGAGTAGGCGTGTTTAACTTGAACCAAGCAACAAAAAAGCCATGAACCTAAGACTCCGTTTATCAACCCTGCATGTGAAGAATAAATGTAGCTTTGCATGACCTAAGAAAAACAAAAGGTGGGCTTTTTTTTATAAGGATGGTTTATTTATCCAAGTATCAATCTACCTCTTTCAAGAGAAACACTGGTCAGTCATTATATCCATGCTGTCTGCAGACTATCTTCAATAGACTGTAAACTACAAACAGAGATCATAATTTATTTTATCATAGTGTATTTTTATATCCCATCCCACTCCTGTCTGCCCTGGGCACCAAGCACCTAGCATGGTGCCTTGCCCGGGGTGAAGGAACATTGAGGGATACAAATGGGGAACAAGTCACTCATTTTATATCATTCCTACCATTCTGGATTTCTCAATATGTTTTTTTTAGAGGTTTTGTTTTGTTGAGCAGCTTAAGGGAAAAGAAAAAAGAAATATCAAGAGTTAAAGGAGTGTTTTTTGTTCCTTCTACTTTTCTCTAGTGAAGCAGAATGGGCACCACCACCACCCCACCCACAACATAAAGCCTGCTCTGGGATGTTGAAGATCTACTTGGCTATGACTTTGCCAGAAGCCTTTGATAGCTCAAGCTCACTGAAGGAAAAAAAGGAAACAGAATTTCTACTTATAGTAAGTAAAAGCCAAAGCAAATTTTCCCTTTGAGGTTACATCATAGATACCTGAGGTTATGTTTTCCATCCTGGTTGCCCTAAAAATGAAGCAACATGAGATCTTTCCGTCAATGAAAAGTCCAAGGCTGCCCACCTCCGGAAGGACACTGGTGCTTCCAAACCCCAGCCCCGGGAACAGGGAACTGCAGAGCACTGCCACCACTGCAGCCGCAGCAGTGTGACTGCACAGATCTCCTGGGTGATTTTTGGAGACCCATGCTACCTCTGTCCTCCATCATCCATGCCAGGACTCTGGTCCCACCATCACTACCATTTTGAGGGTAATCTGTGTCATGTCATATCATGAACTTCATGAGATGAAAGTGAACGGGAAATTGTCTGCCCCATAATTTCCATCCTTTTTGTGGATAATGCAGAGTAAGCTAATAAGCCCTGTGACTCAAAGAATGTCCTTTTACCATGAGTACCAGAGAGAGAGAAAACATGCACGGTTGGCTTTGGGTGGATCGATTCACATACACATTCACACTGGCCTGTGGGTGCGCTCGTGTGAATACACCTCCATATACTGTGTCGGGGCAGACAAATTAGTCTGAAAAACATTGGGAATACAACCCTAGGCACTTAGAACTTGTCACCAAGGCAGCTGTGTCTCTGCCATCAGATACAGTCTCCCTAGGAGACCAACTGGTTTGGAAACATATAGGTAAGAAGGGCAATTTGGAGACAGACAGCTTATTTCGTCCTGATATCTCTGAGATTGAAAGCACCCCTACATGGACATACAAAAAAACCACTGCTCATTAAAGTGTTACTGAGACCTATTCCAAGTGACACTTGCCTTGGAGCAATGTGTACCTTCCTCATTTTCCTCCATGACAAGCCCACGAGAATGAGTGGTCAGGAGAATGTCACAGAGTGTGTGTCTGGATATGTGCTAAACCTTTGACAAATGTCCTCCACAATATTCTTGTAGATAAGATAATGAAAAATGAACAGGATAAGAGCATCATTGGGGGGACTGCGGCCAGATATACTACAAGGTCCAAAGAGTGTTTACTAGAATACAGTAAGCTGGTGATGGCCACAAAGTTCTTCTTTGATTGCTGTGTTTAAATTTTTTCAAAGAATTATTTCCCAAGATGACAAAAAAAGATATGCTTATAGCATGGGCAGATGATACAAAACCTGGTATGGAGGGCTTAATACTATAATAGATGAACAAAATCAATATGTAAATTTATTTCAGCAGATTTGAATACTAGGTCAATGTTAACAAAGGCAAATTTTATGTCAGAAAACAACATTTTAAAATAGAAATGTACATATCTCTATAGCAATTCCAGTCCTATGTATCTACCCTAGAGAAACACATGTGCATGTGTGTGTATGCTTGCTTATGAAGTTCACTGCTGCATTGTTGATAATCTTAAACATATATATATAAAAGCAAAAAACAGAAACAATAGAAGAATTGCCAAGTCAATTATGGAATATCCACAATGAGAAATACTATGCAGAAGATGTTCAAAATATGCTGTTGCAAGAAGAAAAAGTTGCAGAATGACATAAAAAGAATGATACATTAACCCCAGACATACACACACACACACACACAGAAATTTACAAATTTACTTATATAGAAATGCATAGAGAAGGGTCCCTAAAAACTGATACTAGGATCTACCTCTAAGGAGAAACTAAGTTGTTATGGAGTCAAAAAGGGTACCTGCAACATCTGAAATTCAGAATGTATGGCATTAAACTGTGTAATTTAGCTTTCTTTTTAAAGTCAAGTCTTGCTTTTCGCTTTTAAAAAAAGAAGTTAAAAAATATGAGGAAGGGCACAAATTCTTGGGCTTTCTATTTCAACCTAAAAGGGGTCAGCACTGTGGAAAGACTGCACAAAGCTAATTCATACTACACAGAGTGCATTTCAAGTTTGGTGCGCAGACAGCCTACAAGTAACAGGGATCACTAAGCTGGCCATGTCTGCAGCACTGGGTTGGATCCAATACTGACAACACAATTAGGCAGGGACACTGGCAAAGTCAAATGCAACCAAAGGAAAGATATGTCTATGCAGAGTCTAAAAAAGCATGTCTTAAGAATAATGATCAAAAACAAATGAAGTACTGTATGGTGACTAACATAACATAAAAAAAAAAGAATAATGATTGAAGAAACCATGACTGTTTAACCTCAAGACAAGATTATGGGGAGACAGGTTCCTTCAAATATGTGGAGGGTTATTATGCAGACGATGCAGTAAACACTTATTTGGGTATTTCCCAGGGGTAAATAGTAGGACAAATAAATACAAGTGATTCTTCCTATTAAAAATAAATTTTAGAAAGAAACATTTTAGAAAGAAAACTAATAAGAATGAATGACAACAGAATAGACTGTCAGGCATGATCATGAGCTCCCTGTCATTGGAAGAATTCAAGTAAGAGATTCTATAGAAAAATATATTGGATTACATTAGAAGCAAAACTATGTAAACTTTAAGATCTCTAACAACTCCAATATTCTATGATTCCATATTTTGGCTGCAGAATCAATTTTCAATCAGTGAGTACCCCCATCAACTCCAAATCCCACAGGTGGTGTACTCTGCCACCAGGTGGCAGTAAATGCCTTGGACTCTGGGTCCTACACATTAGATGTGGTGAAAAAAAATCTGCAGTTTTCCAATATTTTTTAAATTAAAAAAATAATAAAAGAACAGATGCAAGCATTCAGCCCGTAAGTAGCCCCTCTCAAAGCAACATGTAAGTATAATTCATAATTTTTCTGATGATTCCATCACAATGATTCTTAATCACTTGCTTTTCTCTTGTGCACTTCTTTTGTACGGGGTCTACAAAGAGACCCTTATCTTCCGGGGCCTCCTCTCCCTGGTGTCAGGTTTCCTGACTTGTACACAGTTCCAGATCCCTGTGTCTCCTCTTAATGCAAAAATCCCCTCTCTTTCTCTGCAGCTGCAGAACATGTCTGCTACTACAGTCTTTCTTCCAACCTAGGAGAGGGACCGACAGGAGGATCAGAGAAACAACCCAGCCATTTCCTGCTTCTAGCTTTTCTGCCCCTGTATCCACACAGCTGAAGCCACCAAACAGGCAAGCAACAAACAAAAACAGAATAGGCCAAGTAGCTGAATCTCCACCCTGACAGCATGAAAGTATATGATTATCTTTTCCCAATTAGAAGAGAATAATCTCCCACCCAGCTCTTAAAGAAGAGAGAAACTCTCCTTCTGCAGCCACAGCTGTAGACTTAGGGTGTTGCTTAAAATTTGAATACAATCAACAACCTTGTCCTAGGCCCTAGCAACTCAAAACTCTGTTAATACTGCCTTGGTTACAGATCACTTCAGAAACCCTGGTTTTCAGAGAATATTTTGGTAAGAGCTTGAGCCTGAACGCAAGTGATACAAGATTTCTTTAAAACTTAGATTTAAAGCAGGTTCATCACAATAAACCATATGCTTGAGTCAAGGTCCTACTCATCTTCCCAGTATCAGGTGAAACACCTCTTCTTCCAGGAAGCCTTCAGGAGCCTAAGACTATGTTGTTGCTCCTAATATACGCCCTAATAGCACCTGCACCTGCCCTGTCACAGCCCTCCCTGCTCCTGCCCCATCACAGCCCTGAACCTGCCCTATCACAGCCCAGCACCTGCCCTACAACAGCCCTCCACCTGCCCCATCACGGCCCTCCACCTGCCCGACCCTGTACCTGCCCCATCACAACCCTCTACCTGCCCCATCACAGCCCAGCACCTGCCCTACTGCAGCCCTGCACCTGCCCCATCCCAGCCCTGCACCTGCCCTACCACCATCCTTACCACATGCACTTCAGTGGCCTCTGTACCAGCCCATTTCCTCGTTACACTGAGGATCCATGAAGACCTGTTTCTTTTACAACTGAATCCCCTAAACACAGTAGGACTCAATAAATATTCATGAGACTATTATAAACATACACATTATCAATTAACTAATTAATGTGAAGCCAAGTCCAGGCAGCTGTTCCACTGAGGATAATATTCATCCATTCTACAAACATTTCCTGAGTGTCCCTTGTGCCAGTATGGTACAGAATGAGTCAAACCCAGGCCCAGCCCTTAGAGAACATGCTGTGGAGAAAGGAAGCCAAGACAAATACGTAAATACCTACCATGCAAAGTAGGCACAGCTACACCAGAAAGGATGGGTATTAGGGAATGGGGAAACAGTGGCCAAGGCACAGAGAACACCAAGAAGTTCAAAGGAGCTGGAACTAAGGCTAAGCAAGAGGTAATACTGGAGCCAGAGCCTGAAGGTTCTTCAGTAATACCTTTACAAAGAGCATGTGCCGGGGGCACCTGGGTGGCTCAGCCATTAAGCGACTGCCTTCAGCCCAGGGCCTGATCCTAGGGTCCTGGGATCGAGCCCTGCATCGGGCTCCCTGCTCAGTGGGAAGCCTGCTTCTCCCTCTCCCACTTTCCCTGCTTGTGTTCCCTCTCTCACTGTGTCAAATAAATAAAATCTTAAATAGATAGATAGCACGTGGCAGGCTAAGCACTTTAGACTCCTGGTTTCATTTCTTTCTTGAAACGTTCTATGTAAGGCACTCCTATTACAGAGAAGGAAATAAGCTCAGAGAAGTCAAGAAAATTGCCCAAGGTGGGACAGCCGGTAAGCAGCAGAGCAGGAATCCACATCTAAGCCAGCCCGATGACTGTGGCAGCAATGCCATAGTGCTTTGGAACCCGAGATGCCAAGCTAAGGAGTTGTTACTTTATCCCATGGACAATGAGGAGCCACTCTGAGCAGGAACATGCTAAGGCCAAAGCTTGTGTTTGGGAAGCTTTATCAGAAAATAATGGAGAGAGTGGGCTGGGCAGTTAGGTTTGAAGCTGGCCACAACGGGCCAATGTTGTATCATGAAATTCCTGACCTGGGAGAATGGTAGCAAGACTGGAAAGGGGATTCAGAGCCAAGGAATTCCAGAGGAAGAGCAGACACAGTCAAGAGTGAACCCAAGGTGCATGCCTGAGTAACCAAGAGGACAGGGATCCGGAAGTGTCATGTGCGTGCTGCTTCAGGGCCTCTGCGTGTGTGCATGTGTGTGCATGTGTGTGTGGTGACCGTGGAAGGACTACAGGCTTATGGGTGGGAATATGGCAGCTTTAAGTCCTCAGAAACTCCAGAGCAGAAAGCAGCCTAAAACCTCCCAACCCGCCCTGAGCGTTGCTGCTACTTACAAAAACCCCTGGAATTTCCTTAGCCACCCCCACCCCCTGGGGCATCTGAGCCCCCAACAGCTCACGAAAGCACAGGAGTAATAACAGGGCAAGAAGCCTCACACAGCCATGTCCACCCAGGTATACTCTCCTCTAGCCAGCCTGCCCTAGAACAGAGAATGCCTGGGCTCAAGACAGCACCAAGAAACAGAAGAGTGCCAGACAGGAGCTACTGGCCCCAGGCAGTAATTCTGTGCCCCATAACCTTGAGCCACAAGATTAACTTCTCTGGATCTCAGTTTCCTCAACTGGAAGACAAGCAGTTTGGACCAGAATCAGGAGTTGCAAACTGAAGGCCAGCAGGCCAAACTCATCCTGCAAATGGACTTTGACCAATACGACGTCTTTTAATTGAATTAGTTTCAACATTTAAAAATCAAGCTATTGCACAAAGAAAATGTATATTTGAATCCTCTCTGAGGATCTGGCAATAAGGAGCTTACACTGCCGCATGGCATCCATCAGCTGGAGCTGAGCAGCTGCTGTCACCCTCAGATGAGGCACCACTCTCCAGTTTGCCACAGTCCCCACCACCCCCTACTGCTCCCTGCTAGTCTCCACTCATCATCTATGCTTAGCCCACTTTGATCCTTCATACTAATGGTCTGGCTCCTCTAGGAACCTAAGAAGCTGATGTAAAATATCATCATTACAAAGCTCAGGAATCGGGGACAGAAAACAGGAGCACAGAGAAGCTGGCAGTCAACTCCTCACAATGGCAGGTGCAGGCTTCTTAGAGGAGCAGGGCCTTGCTGAAGCTGATGAAGGTTCATTAACACGTGTGTCAGGCCCGCCCACCATCCCCCCAGCCCCACCCCACCAAGAAGGAACAAGGCGGATGACATCAGCCTTGGATACAGTCGGAGAAACCCCATCATGAAGCAATTTGCTTCCCCAGCCACTCTAATTTAACAATTAGCTTAACAACCCTGGTCAGGCACTTGCTGCTGGAGCAGAGAAGCGATCCAGATCAGCAACTGTTTCAGCCTAGAAGATTCAGGAAGCCCGCTCCCCCACTGCCCTCACTTCAGCTGGGTCTGCATCTGCCACTCACACACACAGATATTCTAAATATCTCCAAAGAGCTTCTACCTTCTCTTTGAACCTCTCAGTTGGATTCCTTGGAAACTTCCCCTGTGTCCAAAATCAGTTTCTCCTGCTAGAACTTCAGCCCATTCTCTCAGTCTGTCCTACAGAGATTCTGGTCCCATCAGAGGAAGCAAACCAGGCCAGCGTGCTCAAGGCAATCCCTTCTCTGGCCCCTTAGGAGTTGGGGCATGGAAAGGAAGCCTGCACAGAGGCCACACTGCTGGGAGGAGGGTAAATTCACAAAGCTGGCAGGTTTGGGATATTCTGGACACAGATCCGGACTCCGAGAACAAGTCCAGGGAGCTGGCTTGCCCTGACCCGGACAGCATGCTCAGCTTCCCATCTGCCTTGCCAGAGGGCCTCTCAGTAGAATGCACAATACTTCCCTCACCCAGCTTGTCCTGCTCCTGCCCTGTCTCCAAGTCCTTTCTCAAGATGCACCCTAAACCCCAAATACCAAATTTTAGAGAGACACACCACATGCTGGTATGGGAAGATTGAAAAGAAGAGTCCATAAAGCCACAAGTCCACAGAACTTGGAGGCTATTTTTAATTTATTTATTTTAAGAATTTATTTATTTATTTTTAATTTATTTATTTTAAGAATTTGAAGAATTCTTAATAATTTACAAAGAATTCTTAATAATTTAAGAATTATTTAAGAAGAAGCTATTTTTTTAATTTATTTTAAGAATTTATTTATTTGTTTTAAGTATTTATTTATTTATTTGACAGAGAGAGAAAAGCAGGAGGAGCAGCAGAGGGAGAGGAAGAAGCAGGCTCCCTGTTCAATGTGGGGCTCGATCCCAGGACCCTGGAATCATGAGCTGAGCCAAAGGCAGATTCTTAACCAACTGAGCCACCAGGTGCCCCAGCTTTGAGGCTATTTTGAAATACAGTATTAGACAAATAAAAACCACAATGAGATAGCACCTTATACCAGTTAGAATGGCTAAAATGAACAAGACAGGAAACAACAAACGTTGGCGAGGATGTGGAGAAAGGGGAACCTCTCACACTGTTGGTGGGAATGCAAGCTGGTGCAGCCATTCTGGAAAACAGTATGGAGTTTCCTCAAGAAGTTAAAAATAGAGCTACCATACAACCCAGCAATTGCACTACTGAGTATTCACCTCAAAGATACAGATGTAGTGAAAAGAAGTGGCAACTGCACCCCAATGTTCATAGCAGCAATGTCCACAATAGCCAAACTGTGGAAGGAGCTGCAATGTCCTTCAACAGAAGAATGGATAAAGAAGATGTGGTTCATATATATAATGAAATATTACTCAGCCATCAGAAAGGATGAATACCACCATTTACATCGATGTGGATGGAACTGGAGAGGATTATGCCAAGTGAAATAAGTTAATCAGAGACAATTACGGTTTCATTCATATGTGGAATACAAGAAATAGCACAGAGGATCACAGAGGAAGGAAGGGAAAACTGAATGGGAAGAAATCAGAAAGGGAGACAAACCATGAGAGACTCTTGACTCTGGAAAACAAACTGAGGGTTGCTGAAGGGGAGGTGGGTGTTGGGATGGGGTAACTGGGTGATGGGCATTAAGGAGGGCATGTGATGTAATGAGCACTGGGTGTTATATGCAACTGATAAATCATTGAACACTACATCAGAAACTAATGATGTCCTATATGTTGGCTAATTGGATTTAATTTTTAAAAATTAAAATTAAAAAAATAAACTACACAGCAGGAAAAATAAATTTAAAAAAATAAAATACAGTATTAGAATCCCAGGATAGATGCAGGGAGGCCAGAGCCAAAAATAGCAGACCGTCAAAGAAGAAAGCAACCCTGCATGACTAGGTAGAAATTTCAAAGACGTTACGGAGAAAGAAATGGCAAATAAACATGGAACAACATCCCAGGAACTTAAGCCAAAAATAAAACAGAGGGATGCCAGTGCCAAGGTCAATCATGGAGGCTGTTTTGTTCCACCAAACGGAGACAGTGAGATGGACAATTAGGGGAACCAGTTGGCAATACTCCTGGTGTAGGAAGTATCCTCAAAAATGGAAGCTTGCCCTCCTCAATGGACAGGAGTGAGGTCAGGATTGACACCGCAATAAACGTTCAGGAACCTGACTGACAAATGAGGTATAAATAAATCATCAGGACCATATGGTAGCCACCTGGGAGTCCTAAAGGAATTCAAGGGTGAAAGTATGGAGCTGCTAGCCAAAATGTGTAACCTCTTATTACAAAGTCACTTGTGCCCTAGAACTGCCAGATTACTCTTGTAGCCTCCATTCATAAGAAAGGATCCAGGGAGCATTCTCATTTTCACACCAGGAAAGTCAGCAAAATATATATGAAGAACAGGAAGACTGAGCATGTAAGCAGGACCTGTCAGAGGAAAAGACAGGATGGCTCTTAAAAGAGCAGAGCAGGTATATAAGAGTTTTTCAAAGCGTAGATATGAATGTGAATTAAAGAGAATCTATGGGTATATTTGATATGTTTTTTATAGATTTTGGATACTAGCCCTTTACCCCATATGTCATTTGCAAATATCTTCTCCCATTCCGTAGGCTGACTTTTAGTTTTGTTGATTATTTCCTTTGCTGTGAAGAAGCTTTTTATCTTGGTGAAGTCCCAATAGTTCATTTTTGCTTTTGTTTCCCTTGCCTCTGGAGATGTGTCTAGGGAGAAGTTGCTGCAACAGAGGTCAGAGAGGTTGCTGCCCGTGTTGTCCTCTATGATTTTGATGGGTTCCTATCTCACGTTTAGGTTTTTCATCCATTTTGAATTTATTTTTGTGTTTGGTATAAGAAAATCCAGTTTCGGGGCGCCTGGGTGGCACAGCGGTTAAGCGTCTGCCTTCGACTCAGGGCGTGATCCCTGCGTTCCGGGATCGAGCCCTACATCAGGCTCCTCTGCTATGAGCCTGCTTCTTCCTCTCCCACTCCCCCTGCTTGTGTTCCCTCTCTCGCTGGCTGTCTCTATCTCTGTCAAATGAATAAATAAATAAAATAAAATAAAAAAAAAAAGAAAAGAAAATCCAGTTTCATTCTTCTGCATGTCGCTATCCAGGTTTCCCAATACCATTTGTTGAAGAGACTTTTTTCCATTGGATATTCCTTCTTGGTTTATCAAAGATTAGTTGACCCTAGAGTTGTGTGTCCATTTCTGGGTTCTCTATTCTGTTCCATTGTTCTATGTGTCCGTTTTCGTGCCAGTGCCATATATCTTGATGACTATAGCTTTGTAATACAATATATAAGTCTGGAATTGTGATGCTTCCCATTTTGCTTTTCTTTTTCAACTTTACTTTGGCTATTCAGGATCTTTTCTGATTCCATAGAAATTTTAGAATTGTTTGTTCTAGCTCTGTGAAAAATGCTGTTTTTTTTTAATAGGGATTTCACTGAATACGTAGGTTGCTTTAACAGAGCTTATCAAACTCAACACCCAAAAAACAGATAATCCAGTCAAGAAATGGGCAGAGGACATGAATAGACAGTTTTCCAAAAGAGACATCCAGATGGCTTACAGACCCATGAAAAGGTACTCAACATCACTCATTATCAGGAAAATACAAATCAAAACCACAATGAGATACCACCTCACGCCTGTCAAAATAGCTCAAATTAACAACTCAGGAAACAACAGTTATTGATGAAGATGCAGAGAAACGGGAACCCTTTTGCACTGTTGGTGGGAATGCAAACTGGTGCAGCCACTCTGGAGAACAGTATGGAGGTTCCTCAAAAAATTAAAAATAAAACTACCCTATGACCCAGCAATTGTGCTACTAGGTATTTATCCAAAGGATACAAAAATGCTGATTCCAAGGGGCACATGCGCCCCAATGTTTATAGCAGCACTATCAACAACACCCGAATTACGGAAAAGAACCCAAATGTCCATCAACTGATGAACAGATAAAGAGGACGTGTTATGTATGCTTGTGTTTGTATGTGTGTGTGCACACGTGTGTATAACAATATTAGTCATTGAAAAGAATGAAATCTTGCCATTTGCAATGACGTGAATGAAACTAGAGGGTATTATGCTAAGTGAAATAAGTCAGTCAGAGAAAGACAAATATCATATGATTTCACTCATACATGGAATTTAAGAAACAAAACAGATGAACACAGAGGAAGGGAAGGAAAAACAAAATAAGATAAAAACAGAGAGAGAGGCAAACCATAAGAGACTCTTACTATAGGGAAAAAACTGAGGGTTGCTGGGGGGAGTGGGGTGAGAGGATGGGCTATATGGGTGATGGGCATTAAGAGGGGCACTTGCTGGGATGAGCACTGGGTGCTATATGTAAGTGATAAATCACTAAATTCTACTGAAACCAATACTACACTATATGTTAACTAACTTGAACATAAATTTTTTAAAAAAAGAGAATCTATGGGTGTAATTTACATAAATTTCCAAGAAACTATTAGCAAGATATTATAGTAAAATGAATTTTTAACTGAAGTATAGTTGACACACATTTTTATATTAGTTTCAGGTGTACAACATAGTGATCCCTCAAGTCTATACTTATGCTGTGCTCACAAGTGTAGCTCCCATCTGTCACCATACAACACCATTGACTATACTCTCTATGCTGTACCTTTTCAAAAGTAAAAACTTTTTTGATTGAATAATGATACAATAAGAAAAACACTTTTTCAGGGAAGTGACTTGGAGACCAGAAGTGTAAGAATAAACTGACACTTCTTCAAATTAAGAAATTAAAAAATGAGGTTTTTACGGCATCAACACTAGAACTAGTCTTACATAACATTCTTATAAATAATCCATTAGAGGGCATTGGTGGTGAGCTACTCTACAGGTCTATGCTCTTCCAGGCAAGAAAAAGAACTGCTGATCCAGAGGAATGATACGAAGGTCTTTTCAGGTTCTCAGAGCTGATGTAAAAGAGGCAACTGAGTTTCAGTGATAGGATTTCTCTGCCCGTGACATTTCCTTAGTCTCCTTTCTCCTTTCTCCAGGTAAGATGAATTCTGGGCTCCGTTCCCCAGACCTTATGACTGTGAGCTCCAGAACCTACATATGCCTGGAAAACAGGAACCAATTCAGATTTCATTCAAAGAAGATGCTTCTGGCTAGACTAAGAGAGAGATCATCTGCTGCATTTGGTTAAACCCTGACCAGTCAAGCCAACCATGGATCAGTTCTTCTTCCCTCATCTGCAATACACTGAAAGAAAGAAATTCAGGAGTACCCAGGTGGCTCAATTGTTGAGCACTCTTGATTTTGGCTCAGGTCATGATCTCAGGGTCATGGGTCGAGCCCCACATCAGGCTCCACACTCAGTGCGGAGTCTGCTCCAGATTCTCTCTCTCCCTCACCCTCTGCCCCTCCCCCTGTTGTCTCATGCTCTTGCTCGCTCTCTCTCTAAAATTAATAAATAAAATCTTTTTTTAAAAGAAGAAAAAAGAAAGAACTTCAGGTTTATAAACCCAAGGCAGACATCCATAGAAAAGCCAATCTGATGTTATGAACCAAGAATTCTAAAACAAACAAGAGAGTATGGTTGGATTTACCTATTTCTTAGAATTAATTTTTGTTCTTGCATTTCTGTCTTGGGCACATAGGAGGGAGATGACCACAGAAATGCCGACATAAGCAAGCTCAGCATCCCTTTCCGGGTCCACTATCCCCTACGACCCATCCCACCTTCCTATTAATGCCTCTCCTACTGCCTCTACCATGAATAACTGCCACATGGTAAGAGGCCGTGTGACACTTTCTCAGCATCCATCTCCACTTATCCAAGTCCATTCATCCCTTCAGAACTAGAGTCCAAACAACTTCTCCGCACAGGGATCCCCTAACATCACGGACCTTGAAACTTCTATCATTTTGTGCTTGAGGTCAGTGCCTTGTTGGAGAAGGCACTATGTGTCACCCGCAAAAGTTCGTTCTAATATAACATAGGGGCTATACACATAGGTTCAAATCTTGGTTCTACTAATTACTGGTTGAGTGAACTCAGCTCTCAATGTCCTGATTTGTCAAATGGGTATAATAATGTTTACTGACTTCAAGGGGCAATTCTGGGGATCAACTGAGGTCATGATTATAAAGAACTCGACACTGTAGCTGGTGCAAAGTAAGTACTCAATAAATATTAGCTAGGACTAACAACGTTTTCCCAAGGAGACCTATTTATTCCTTTCTTGATTTTCTCCTCAATCTAAATGTAACTTTTAAAAGGCTCCTTTTCAAAAGGCAACTGATTCTAGCTGCCTCTGTTCTACAACCCCTCAGTTCCCGGTTGTCTCTTTATTATCTTCTTGTGCAATAGCTGCTTAGACCTGTCTGTATGTTGCTTTATAAACTGGGAAGTCCCTTCCATGGGCCAATGTCATTGCTATCTGTTCTTGGATAAGCTTTACATGGAAACAGGCTGCAAGCCCAGTTTCTACCAGTGGTGGGTCACTAACTGCTTCTAAGAGAGTCCACATATGACATTATGCTTGATGAAGTTTTTGAGGTAAAGGGGATGCACTCTGAAACTAGACTTTGTCAGCACTTTGAGAGCAGATCCCTTGTTGGTGAACACTCATCAACCAAGCTCACAAAGCTGATGTATAAGCCAGAAGCTCCATTTATTGGATGCCCCAAAACAACAAAAATACAACTGTCATGGGACCTGGAGTGCTCAAGTCAGCATGGTCAGTGTAGGCTGATAGACTAGGAAAAGCAAACCATCATCCAAAAGTTGCTTAATGATCATGTAAGCAAGGCTACAGGAGTCTGCAGAATAATTCATGGCCCAGTGGCAGCAGACCACAATGGGCTGATGTATCTACCCCAAGATCAGAAATAGACCCTCCAGAGAACCAAAGTTCCCTTGTCTGTGGCCAGAGCCTGAATGGGCACTACCAGCTTCTGCCTCTTTAACTTGCCTTTCAGAAGCACTTCAGCTGACCAGCACCTTCTACACATAGCCTTTCCCCAGACTTCACTCAGTGCAATTAATTAGGTTTGGGGTTACTAAATTACAGTCACATTTCTCACAGTTACATTTCAGCCCAGTAACCCTTTGATTATTACCAGGTCACGATATGGCGTCTTTTTTCTTCCTTCGCTCATTTGCACATCTCCCAGGCCAAAGCTGTGGATGGGACATGACATCCACCCATACAGGATACATAGATGGACCCAATTCAAGCCTCAGAAGCAACTTCGTTTCTGTAATTTCCGTGTTCCTAGGAGACTTCACTGTTAACCTCCATGAAACATCTATGGACAAAACTCCCCCAGGCCAGGAGCCTCATCTTCTATTTTATTTCATTGTTCTTCAATGAGAAGAAGAATAATTCATTAGCAGCAGACACCTCATCAATGGCATTGATTGACTTGGTTAGTGAAGCTGCAGACATTTGCTTTCATTAACAGGAAAAAACTACTTTCAAGCATGGTGGGGGTGGGGGGACTCAAGGAACAGATCAGAAGAGAATGAGAGCAGGAAGAAGGGTGCATTGAGCCGCTGTCTCTGCTTCCTTTACAAGGACTTGAAGAAGGATTGAAGAAGGAAATGTGCCATGTCCCCAGGTTGTATTTATAAAATTGATATCCACTATTTAAAAAGAACCAGCTCCTCTTCTATTGCATTCATCCTGGCCAATATCTTCTTTTCCTTCCCTGGTGTCTTAACAGCCCATAGAACATTCAGCTTTAGTTCTCAGAAATTTGGAGCCTGCAATAGAAATACGTCTTATTCTACAAATCACAGATTCCTTAGGCTAGAGAAGATCTTCAAGAGGTCTTTCAGGAATCCCTCTGGCTCAAGGACTAATGTGCCTGAAAGAAATTCTAAGAGAGGAGACTCCTTGCCAGTTGGGGGATTCTCATTTTCCTATGTGGTTGTGGCATGAATGTCTTCTGCTCCCTTCGTCTGGGTTTAATTGAGCTGCAAGGCAATATTGATGAAAAGAGCTCATGCTTAGAGCCAGACAGCCTTAGGTAAGATCCTGGTTTTGGCAATTTCTGGCAAATCACTTAACCTTTCTGAACCTGTTCTCTTAGCTACAAATGGGAGTAACCACTACCTTTCAGCATTTGGAGAGGACTTGCAATGACATCTGGAAAGGGCTTAACCAATGGCTGCTCTTGGGGGACTTTCAGCTCACTTGACACCTATCAGGGACACTACCATTACAGAAGTCACCACCAGGTAACACCTGGCGGGGCTCAGAACACCAAGCATCCCAGCACAGCTAAACAGATAGGATCACCATGCCCCATGCAGTTCAACAGGACACAGGGCTGCTTCCCTTCCCTTCCCAGTCAACCTTTACAAGTAAATGCGAATTCCTGACTCCAGAGTTTTAAATGTGAATAGACTATGGACTGTGAGAGGCAAACTGAGGACTTCAGAGGGGAGGGGGTGGGGGAAGGGGATAGCCTGGTGATGGGTGGTAGGGAGGGCACGTATTGCATGGTGCACTGGGTGTTATACGCAACTAATGAAGCATCAAACTTTACATCGGAATCTGGGGATTTACTGTATGGTGATTAACACAATATAATAAAATAAAATTAAAAAAAAAATGTGCATAGAAACCCTCAATGCCAGCATTAGCATTTAAAGGGGGGTGACAGGGAGGGAGAGGGAGAAAGGTAGTGCAGAGTGCAAGACAATGCAGAAACTAACACTAATTAAGGCAATTTCAATCACACAATTATAATGTAGAAGGGACTCTAGCAATCATTCAGTGCAACCCTCTCATTTTACAGGTGGGAAAACAAACCTAGAAAGGAGAAGGGACAGATCCAAGTCAACAATAGACTGATCCTAAAACCAAGAACTCCTGACTAGGCAGAGGGCTTTCTTCATAATCCTGCACTGCACAGAACACCTGAAGCTGACACATGAGGCAAGATACTAGAGAAAGGGACTGGCAAGCTTTATTTAGCTTCTACTGTATAAACACCACCAGCATAAGAGCACTAAGACTTACAAAAACATTCCCAGCTGTCCTCCAGGAGTTTAACATCTGTCCAGCTGGGAGAAAACACCTGGCATAGGAAATAACAATAATGAAAGAAGGTTTGTGATGACAAGTCCTGGGATGCATTCAAGGAGGTCAGAGATGGGAACAGAGTGGCATCACAGAAGACACTTTTCCCATCTGGAGTGGGACAACGCTGCCACCTCACCAAACAGAGGCTGTGAATAGACCACGGCATGGATAGGACGGAAGGGACGTTCAAGCAAAGGTTCCAGCAGGAGCAAAGCCTTAGAGAACAGCCTCAGCGAGGTATGTTTTCAAGCCAGTAAAGAGAGACCTCTGGCAGGTTCTCTAAGGCCCTGCTAAGTACATAGCTGGCTGCTTCCTGACCTGCTTACCATAGAGCATGGAGCTTGGTGAAGATTCCAACTTCCTCAGCAATCAGAGTGGCACTGAGGTCACACAAACATACCCACACGCACACACACACAGCACGGCTATGGAGTTGGCTGCTCAGATTTCTCTCCTCCTACATGCTCCCTGACCCCAGGGAACTCTCATCTGGGCTCCAGGCTTTGACCACTCCATCACTGAATCAGCCTTCATCCCTGCTCTCCACAAAGGCCTGTCCAACTGTTCTTGGTGCTACTGTCTCCGTCTTTACTGCACACACGCTCTTTTATAGCAGTCTGCCCATAAGCCTTGGAGAGAACGTCCCCCAGAAAATAGAGAAATAATCTGGCTAACTTCACTAACTTCACCTGCTACCTTCCTTTCACTTTTCCTACCTTCCTTGCCCCCACCTCAGTGTCACCACCTCATTTTATCTTGTTGTAATGCCTATTTTATATAGGCAGCAACTCCTTTTTCAAGCAAGGTGGTCTCTAAATGCAGGCCTGCTAGTCTAGCCCATGTGCACAGCAGCCTGGCAAGAGAGGCTCTCCAGTCTCTTCTCCAGGGATAGTATACCCCCCACCCGCCGGTGCCCATCACTTCAGGCCCAAGTCAAATGTCACCTTTCCTACAGGCTATTCCCTAACTCCCCCAGGTAAAGCTCACTTCTACCCCCATGGGCTTCAACTGCACGTGGTATCTATCCCCTCACAGCATTTACGCTATTCCACACTGCAATCCACTAATAATTTCATTACAGCAAAGTAGCTCTGTCGTGTCATTCCCTCACTCAGAAACACTCAGTGACTCTCCCCCTGCACCGTGAAGGAATCTCTCACTTTACCATCAGTTTACCTCTAGCTTGATTTCCTATTTTCATCCTACATACCTGCTAATCCAAACTGCCTGCCCTTCCTCAAGCACGCCCTGTTCTCTGCTACAAGGAAAAGGGGAGCAGCACATTCTTGGCGCTTCTCTCCAGCACTACGCCTGGGCTGTGCATTAGCTGGAGGGACACACACGTAGACACAGCTCTGGGAGATCCCCTGTCTCTCACACATTTATTGTTCCCTCAGTATTTTATTGTTCCTCCTCCTCCACCCAGGTCTCTATGAATTTATTTCCCCTAAGGCAGTGCAACAGAAAGAACATGGACCATGGAAGTAGGCATGTAGACAATTTCTTGGTACAAATCCTAATAGCTGTGTGATTTTAGGCAAGTTCCTGGCCTCTCTGTTTCTTTACCTTTAAAATGGAAACCATAAACATTATTTTAAAGATTAAATGAGATACTTGTGAAAATGCCCAGCCTTATCCCAAATACTGGAAGGTGCTCAATAAATACAAGGTATAATGACTGACGACTAGTGACTTTGTTATTATTCACACTTCCAGGTCATTCATAAAAGACAAAAGCAGAAAGTCAGATTCCCACATCACAGCCTTGGTCTCCATCTCAACTCGGGTGCTGCTCAGGGCCTGGAGGTCCTTTCCAAATCGCTATCACATTGCTTCCTCATACATCAAGTGGAAAATGCCACCCTAGTCCTTCCTTAGACAATCAGTCCATGGGATCTCCTCTTCACTCCTTTCCAATCCTCCAAGCTCCATGACTGTTTTCCTTTTATAAAAATGATATGTTCCAAATGTTTCTGTCAATAAGCATTATTCAACTGTAGGGGGGAAAGGATCTAAATCAAAAACTACCTAAACTCCACCATCTTCTCTCTCATCGCTAGACATCGCAGGAGGTCTTGATGTCCAAGTAAGAAATGAACTGTTACTTTGTGATGCAGGCAGGGAAAGGGGCTTTCATTCTAACTGCCTCAAATTTGTGTCTCTGGGCTAAACGAAAGTATTGAGTGTATTCAGTGGAAAATGTGGGGGGATAGTTAGTACTAGATGAACTCTAAAGGCTAAATTTCACTCCACAGCACACTCAGCAAAGGAACCTCCCAGGGACTCAGAATGTAAGTGCAGTTTGGGGCTATCATCAGTGTCACTGGGCCAACTAACCTTTTTAGTTTTAGTCCCAATTTCGCAAGGTGATCAGGACTCTTCCATGTCACAACCTGGCACGATGGCCCTGAGGGACCACATATGAAAAAGCAATGTGTTACACTGAGTGGAGGCCGACAAGTGCTTTGAGTTACATGGACGGAGATGAAGGAAGACCGTGCCCCTTCCCCAACTTCCAGCTGATCCTAGAACTGAGATCTGGTTGAATAAAGTTATCCAAACTTTGTCATCCTGCCCCCTTCATGAACGGACTGTGGAGGGGAAGCCATGTCTTCCTTGGCACAACACTAGTTGGGCTATGGGGAAGACCTGGGGTCTGGCCTCCAGGTCGCCACTGCCAACCACCTGAGCTAAGAACACAGGTCCTGAGAAGACACGTACAAGACATCAAGAGGCAGTTAGGCAGTCAGCAGACTATGTGAAGAGCCTCTTGACTGTATCTTCTCATCTCATAGTTGGAGATAATCTAATGATCCAATTCTGAGACCTATGAAGATGGACAGATCGGGCTAATTTTAGTGAAGAAAAGTCACTTGATGGCCCTCTAGCTCTTTTTATCTTTGGAAGTTAAAATAATGACCTCAGATTTTTTTTAATCTCCAAAGTCTCCAAACAAAGGTACAAAATGTAAACATTCAGCCTAAATACTCAGAGAGTGTAATGTGTATTTGCTCTGTTCTTTAAGAATGTTCAAATCATCTCTATAGAAAACAAGAAAAACAAACAAAACGAAGATAGATAACACTAAGTACAGGTGATAAGTAAGCTAGTAGCTCACAAAGCATGTTAGACATAGAAAAAAATAAGCAGAGCACGCATGTGTTGAGGAGAAGCTAGGAAGGGAGGGAAGGACCAAGTAGACACCTAACATTCATACAATTAACTACTCAATTCAAACATTAACTACTCATTGGTAACACTCATTCAGGCCTCACGGATCCTCTGCCCAAGCCATGACACAAGATCCATTGCTATTCATCAGGACTGCTCCGGCCAGGCTTACCTCCTCAGCATCTCTCCAAAAAAGCAAGGATGTACTGGCCACAGGCACCTTTTGCCTTCTGTGCCCTCTTGTTCACCTCTCAATTCTGGTTTCCATAACCACATCATCATCAGGAAGGCTGATATGGCAGAGAGACAAATAGGGCCTATGACCCAGTAGAATACAGAAGTCAGGGATGTGGTCCTTCTACCCATTTGCACCCTATCCTAAGCGCATAAACCTATCCCATGACTTTGGCTGCGAGCTTTCAGTTCTATGACCTGTGGAAAGGGTGCCTACGCTGTGTAAAACCCACTTAGAGGCCACCATTGAATCAAAGCAATTTCCTATCATAACAGGAGGGGTTGGGATGACCTCGAAAAGTCAAGGTTAGGCAATGTAGAAAGGGAGGAAAGGTGTCAATTTCATGTGTGAAGTCAGAGTAGAATTAGAGCCTCAAGGAAAGATCATTGCACTGAAAGCCAGGATATGGGTGTCCTCTTTCCAGCTCTGCCACTAAGAAGCTGTGGACAAATCACTTTACCTCTTGGGAACTCAGTTTTCTTATCTGTAGAAATGAGACAGTTAGGCTAAATTATCTCTAACATCCCTTCTGGATCTCCCATTTGGGAATATAACCTTTGCTTCCAGCTTGCACTCCACAGATAACACTGCATCCTTAGAAATGGTGTTTGCATCAAGTTGCTGACGTTTATGTAGATACAGAGATCTCCTGGCTCCTATATTAGCAATGGGGAAGTAACTAAGAGTGAGGTTAGGAAAAAAAATCTTTTTCCTAAAAGCTTCACATTTTCCTAGTACACTAGATGTCTCCTATTTGCCCCTCCAGATCCACCCTCCATCACTCTCCACCAAGTGTTAGGTACACCCTCCACTCTTCTCCAGCTTGCTCTGTGCCCTGGGAGGCTGACCTGTTTGGACAGCATCAAGGCTCCCTTGCCCTCTGGTACCCTGCTGAGTTCAGCCATTGGAAAGCCCTTAGCAAGAGATCGAGAGAAGCAAGGAGAATGAGGCTGGGATAATCCCTAACTCTCCACAAGCTCCCTATGGGGTCCTGAAGCTCTGATTGTGTCCCTACACCTTAAGTCACAGCTCCTTTTGAGGTAGCCCTCTCACACAGACTCTCTGTCCCCAGGTTCTAGTAACTACTCCTTCCCTCATTCCATTAGGTCTAGGGGAACTAACCCCCCCCCATTACTAGTCCCTGCCCACACTTATGTAAAGAGCCCCTTCATAATCTTCCCCAGGTTGCCTAACATGGCTGGACCATCTGTTTCCTGCTGGCGTCCCGACCGGTACACCTAACAAGCCCATTGCCTCCCTCATCCCATCTTTGAACGATTGATTTACTCTAAAAATCTATGCACTATGCAACTCATATTCCAGACTTTCTGTGGTGCAGCTGAATTCCCAGACAGAAGCTGAGTTGTCCCTTTTCTCTGTAGCCCTCTTCATGCCTATCTGAAAAATCTCCTGTTCCACTACAAAAGAAAAAGCATCACAGTGGCTTAAAAACCTCAGGTCTGTGCATGGATGAGCAGCACAGCATTCGTGTCATTGTCTGCTATGCTCTTCCACCCAACCTGGTGACTCCACAGCTCTCCTTGGAGGTGGCCTTGTCACCCATCCCAGCAATGTCTTCCTACTCACAAGCCTCACCCTGACAATACCCACCACACCTTCCAGTGAAAAGGGGGTCAGCAGGGATCCTGGATCCCATCAAGCCCAGAAGTACCTCTGCCCCACGAGACTCAACACAAAGTTCAAGGCAACCCTCGTTAGATGCTTTTGTCTGGCCTCTAGAAAAAAATTTATTTTTTAATTTCAGCTTTACTGAGGTATAATTGACATATAAAACTGTAAAATATTTAGGGGCGCCTGGGTGGCACAGCGGTTAAGCGTCTGCCTTCGGCTCAGGGCGTGATCCCGGCGTTATGGGATCGAGCCCCCCATCAGGCTCCTCTGCTATGAGCCTGCTTCTTCCTCTCCCACTCCCCCTGCTTGTGTTCCCTCTCTCGCTAGCTGTCTCTATCTCTGTCAAATAAATAAAATCTTTTAAAAAAATAAAAAATAAAATAAAATAAAAACTGTAAAATATTTAAAGTGTACTTCATGGTGATTTGATACACGTATACGTCGTGAAATGATTCTCCCCATCTAGTTAATTAACACATCTATCACCTCCCATAGTTATCTTTTTTTGGTGAGAACGTTAAAGTTCTACTCCCCTAGCAAATTTCAATGATATGATACATTGTTGTCAACTGTTGTCAACATGTTGTATCTTAGCTCCTCAGACCTTGGTCATCTTACAGCTGAAAGTCTGTATCCTTTCACCAACCTCTCCCTATTTCCCCACCACCTAGTCCCTAGCAACCACTTTTCCACTCTCTGTTTCTACGAGCTTGACTTTTTTTTTTTTAGATTCCGCAGATCAGTGATACCATGCAGTATTTGTCTTTCTCTGTCTGGCCTTTTCACTTAGCATAATGCCCTCTAGGTCCATCTTTGTTATCGCAAATGGCAGGATTCCCTTCAGCCTCCGGATAAATGACCTTCTCTCCCAGTCTCAGTCTAAGCTTCACTTCTCAACTTCTTGAGAAGGTTTCCTTTCAATAATAGTAGTAATAATAATAAAAGGCATTAGTTATTTACCAGACACTGATCTAAGCATTTGATGTACTATATAATTCAATCTGCACACAACCCTTTATCAACCCACCCCATCTTAAAGAAGAGCAAATGGCACAAAGAGGTCAAACCACAAGCCAGGACACAGGCCATGAGGTCTGGCTCCAGAGGCTTTACTCATTTTTTTTTTAGTGTTTTATTATGAAATGTTTTAATCATATAGAAAAGTAGAAAGAGGGGTGCCTGGGTGGCACAGAGGTTAAGCGTCTGCCTTTGGCTCAGGGCATGATCCCGGCGTTATGGGATCGAGCCCCACATCAGGCTCCTCTGCTATGAGCCTGCTTCTTCCTCTCCCACTCCCCCTGCTTGTGTTCCCTCTCTCGCTGGCTGTCTCTATCTCTGTCAAATAAATAAAAAAATCTTTAAAAAAAAAAAAGAAAGAAAAGTAGAAAGAATAGCATAAATAGTTCCCATATACTTATAACCTAATTTAACAATTATTAACTCATTGCCATATTTACCTCATCATTTTTACAGTATTTTGAAGTAAATTACAGACAGCATGACATTTTAGCCATAAATACACATTTCTTAAATATGAGGGCATTTTCTTATCCACCATACCATTGTCACACCTACCAAACAGTAATTATAATCCCTTCATATCAGCTAATAACCAATCAATAGTCTACTATATTTCCGCAACTATTCCCACAATACATGGGATTCTTTATGAGTTTGCATGGACTGGGTTGACCTTGTGTGAATTGTTCCAATTTTAGTTCACATGCTGCAACCACCCCCGTCACCACTATGCTATCTGCTCCTTGCTGTGCATTTTTCTTCTTCAATAGTCTTTCAAAATGAAAAATCTCTCTTTTACTCCAGTTCTCCTTCCACACATTTCTTGTATAAATCTAGTGCAAAGCAGTCTTTCCTGAGTGGAAAAGACCAATCTCCCCAATGTTGCTAGTGCCCAGCTGCAGACACAAGCACAGCAGAGACACACAGAAACACCACGCACGAGACCCAGCACTGCTTATGTCCACTGGGAGCGACTCAAGAAAGGCAGGAGAGGTGGGCGGGCTCCTGAAGAGAAGGATGGGGGTCTCTGGAGTGAGCAGTCTCACCTAGAGGGGAGGAAACTGTCAAAATTTGCTTCGTGTCTTTGCCTGGGGCATCCCTGTTCTGAAAACAATGTGTGTGTCGGGTGGAAAGGAGACACTGGCTCATTCTCAGGTACACAGACGCGCCTTTGAGACTCTAGACCCAAACCCAAAGCAGTCCTAATGTACACGCCGTGTTCTTTTCCTCAGTGCCCAGCTAAGCAGCTCATACACTGGTCAGATGTCGTCTTTGGGCACCCTCTCAAAAACCTTGAGACTCCCTCCCCATGCCCGGCTGCGCTGTGTGCATACTGACGAGGAAAAGGGGTCATCATTACTGCTGCTGCAGACCTCTCTGAGGAAGGAGGAAGGCGACGAAGGGAGAAGAGTACGGACATAAGAGCATTTGAAGTGCCCCCTGCCTGCGATCAGGAGCTGAGGCCCCTAACAAAGCTCTAAATGCCGAAGCGCATGTCGGGCCTCTAAAGGGCTGTCAGAGGAGCTGCATCGTTTCAGCCACTGATTTAAAAAAGAAAAAAAAGTTTCTTACCATCTCAGCCCTTTCACCCCTTCTTGTTCTTTAAGGCTTAATCGAAATCACCTCCTGAGTTTGGTGTCCTCACCTCTGCTTGCTTAGCATCCAGTGAGGACCCCACTGCAGGATGTGTCAGGATGAGCTGTAATTATCTGTTTGCTCAGTTGTCTCCCTGCTAGACTCTGAGCTCCTCAAGCCAAAACTGTCTTATTGACCTCTGTACCCTCAATCCTTAACACAGGGCCTGTCAGTCATTCGGTTGGTCAAGATGAACTGGATTCCATCACTTTTCCCAAAACCACCTTCTGTGCCTCGCTAATGACACCAGAGAGTCTTTTTTTTTTCTTTCTCTTTACTTTAAAAAAAAAAAAAAAAAAAGGTCCCAAATTGCTCTTGGGTAGCTTACTTGATAATCAAAGTAATTGGAAAACAGCACACATCTAGAAAACTTGTGTTTGTATATACAGAGAATGTAAGTCTGCCTCTTATTAGAGTTTTGGACATTGATCCCTTTATATCAAGACTCCTGAAGAGTTGGCCCAGACTTTTTTGATCCTCACTACACCAAAGTCAGTGCTTTACATATGGCACACCCTCAAGAAATCCTTGTTGAATTGACCTGATGGTGTCCGTGATCTGAGATCCAGAGAAGTTGACTATCTGCCAAATAAAGCTACAGTGTGTTTGAATTACGTTCAGTAGCTAAGAAAGCTCAAGGGAGGAAGAAAATTACTAATCCTTCCTGGAGGTGAGTGAAGAGAAGGGTTCTCTTGCTTCCAAAATGTCCAAACATCTTGTTCTAAATACTGACATCTGTTTGCCTCCAGCTTGCCGCTCCCAATGTTTGCCAACTGGCCAAGAATATTTGTGTCTTTCCCAGCCACCTTCCCCCATCACACCCACATCACTTCCTTCCCAAGCTGGCAACTTCTCAGGAATTACCGGGTAAGCGCGAAGCGGGCACCAAGGGCAAATGCCCAACCCCACTGAGGAGGCCAAGCCAATGCCTCTGCACCCTGGGCAAGGTTACCATTAGAGTGTCCCAGCGGCTCCCCTACCCTGCAAAAGTGCTAGTTGGCCACCACCCCAGTCTCAGGCCCTGTTGCCTTCCCCTCCTCAGCTTCACTTCTCACTGCCCTCTTAAATCACTGCCATGACACTATTATCCTCAATCCCAAATGCATGAGATAGAGTGGCCTCCATTGTTTGACTGTTGACCACTCTACACTCTTCTCTCCTGAGGTCCTCACTTGAGCTGCCCTGGCTCTCCTTCTGCCTCTCCAGTGCTGGCTGTATGTTCATGGACTCCTCTCTACCCTCAAACTCGAACTCTGAGCCATCCTCAAAGTTGAGCCATGGAGCCATCTGCGACCTCTCTCCTCACACTGCCCATGCACTCCCACTCCAGGCAAGGCTCCGCTGCCTTGTGCAGAAACGTCTTCTCACACTTAACACTGACTACATTCTTCCTCCTTTATGTGCCTCGATGCCCTGACTGGTTCCCAAGCCTAGCTCAGACACTGCCAAGCCCAGAGTTCAACCCTCTCTCCTGCACGCTTAAGTCCCACAGCCTCAAGTGTTTTCTAGACAACTGCATTCAAGGCACCTGCTATCACCACACACTCAACGTCAACTCTCTCCAAATTAGCTCCCTTTCCCAATGTCCTCCTTTCTTCCACTGTGCCCCATTTTTCTAAGGCACCAAGGAAGTGTGGGATGTTAAAAAGCAAGAGAAAATAATCATAAAAGACAACGAGTAGAGATTTTTGTCTTGGAAAATAAGAGGAAAGTGTTAACACCCACACTGGAACACAGAGGTTAAAGACGTGGATTTCTAGGTCCCACCCCCAGAGATTCCAATTCAGGAAGTCTGGGCTAGGGCCCAGAAATCTGCATTTTAACAATGTCCCCCAAGCAATTCTGATACAAATAGTCATAAGTTATATCCTGGAAAGCTTGGGTTTTAGCAGTTGCATACAAGATAAACCAGACAAGGCTAAAAATGCTTAAATGCCCAAAGGTGGCTTTAAATAGAAGGAATAAACTGTTACAAAGTTCTGTTGCATAAGGATTTCTAGTAAAACCATAGAATCAGGATAAGACCACAGAAATTATCTGGTCTCACTTCCTCATTTCACAAAGAAAAACCGAGTCTCAGAGGAGGTGAGCTACCTACCCAAAGCCACACAAGTCTGTGGCATAGTGTTTAACATAAATGACAAAGAATGCCTTTTTCTCCGTAGAAGTAAAAAAATAGACACACACACACACACAGGCTTAAACAGTACTTTTCAAATTTTAATGTGCAAATGAATTCCATGAAGCTCTGTTTAGTATGCAGAATCTGATTCAGCAAGCCTGGGAGGGCCTGAGATCCTGCATTTCTAACAAGCTCCCAGGTGATGCTGACGCTGCTGGTTTGAGATCCACCTTCGAGTAGCAAGATCTTAGAAAGTACAATAACTGCTCTTGTGCTGTTCTAAATCAACAGTCTATTTCTTTACAATGGGCACTTGTGCCACAGAGAGCAGTGTCGCCTGGTTTCCTGGGCCACGCAGTATGAAGTGAGTGGACTGGCCACATCGCCGCCTCCAGATTCAGGCCACGACGCACCTACCGACAGCATGCAGGGAGGGGACCCAGAACAGAATGGGGCTCACACACCTCAAGCCTAGGCCCTGGGACTGAACGTCCATGTTGGGAGTGTGATGGGATGATGGAAACTGGGGATTTAGAAAGATGCAGCCACATACTTTTCTTCAAACCACATTTAGTAAATTAGCAGATTATTTCATTTGGAAAAAAAACTTTCAAATTAAAAATAAATGTCTATGTCTGGAAATACATTGCCTATGTATTTTGTTGGGGACTAGGAAATAGGGATGAACGTAGCATCATTATTGTGGCCGACACTTGAATTACCCCCAGAAGAGAATGGCATGCTGGTCGGAGGTGGGCTCTGCTACCATGCTGTCTGACTTCAAAACTTGGCTCTGTCACTTATGTACTGTAGGATTTGAAGCAAGTCATTTAGCCTCAGTGTTCTCATCTGTAAAATTGGTTTATTACAAGAATTAAATGCACTGCTGTAGGTAAAGCACTTGTGTGATGCCTGACACATGGTGAGATTCAGTACAAACTGGCTATATTTCCAGAGATGTGAACACAGCCAGTGAACCACAGTTTAGTGAATTCTTCAACCCCTGGGAGCTCAACTTGCTCAGTCACAAGGCAACATAAGCCTCTCCAAGGCTTACAGGCCTCTGTTGGAGGAAAAGACTCCAGGAAAGACTTCCCAGCACTTATGCCATTATTCCCATGGTTCCCAAACTATGCACCAACGCATCCAGGCACCACAGCAAATTCATACTGGCTCCATGGCATGTTTAAAATTTTGAGGGAAATAAATCAGTGTTTGACATCTGTCAGACAACACATGGCTAGCTACTAGCAAAAGATATTTCTCAGTTTTGACATTAAATTATACTTCATTCCTTTCAATGACATCAGATCTTGACAAAACTGGATTTGGGGCAGTTGCCATGATAAAAAGCAAACATCACACAACTATCAATACAGAGCAGGAAATGACAGAAGTAATATCTAATCTGATTCCAAGGTCTGAGAAGTTGTGCAGCGCCCAACCAGCACATATGTCTCAGTAGTAAGTAACGTGGTTATTAAATAATGAAATAAAAATACTTTTCCCTCAATTTATATGTATTACTTTTTCAAATGGCTACTACATTGTTAAGTGCTTTTTAAGGTTTTTGGACCCAACTACTTCATGAACAGATCTATTAAGTGTCTTGCTTGGCCTAAGGGCGCCATAGGAAAATCAGTGAGGCATAAAGGTACCATGTGCTGAGGAAAGTTTGGGAACCTGTGCCCTACACAATCCCTTCTTTTTAGATAATGAAAGTCTCTGCAAGAGGGGGGTTATGAGGAGCATATGCCCAATGGAACCAGAGCTAGAGTCACCCAGGTATTAATCAACAATTGTCTCTCTCTCATTCTCTCTCTCTAGAAAGAAAGAGAGAAAGAAAAAGGTGGGGGCAGTAGAAAAGAAAAAGGGGGGTAGCTCAGTTGGTTAAGCANTCAACTCTTTTTTTTTTTAAAGATTTTATTTATTTATTTGACAGAGATAGAGACAGCCAGCGAGAGAGGGAACACAAGCAGGGGGAGTGGGAGAGGAAGAAGCAGGCTCCCAGTGGAGCAGGGAGCCCGATGTGGGGCTCGATCCCAGGATGCTGGGATCACGCCCTGAGCTGAAGGCAGACGCTTAACGACTGAGCCACCCAGGCGCCCCGAGCATTCAACTCTTGATTTTGGCTCAGGTCATGGTCTCAGGGTGATGAGATTGAGCCCTATGTCAGGCTCCACATTGGGCATGGAGTCTGCTTAAGATTCTTTCTCCCTCTCCCTCTGTACCCCATTCCCATGCTTTCTCTCAAAAAAAAAAAAAAAAAAACCATTGACAAAAAGTGACGTTTCTCACATTATATTTTTAAAAACTACTTCCAAAATTCAAACTTCGACCTAGATGCTTAAAAAAACAAAACAACATAATATAATAAAAAATATTAAAAATAATAATAAATAAATTTTTTAAAAAAACAAATGAGAAAATGCCTGAAACTTAACAGGATTTTCATTTGACTCCCAAACAGTCCGAAGAGAAGCAAAAAACATTATGTGTATTATATCCAATATCAATAAAAATATATTTCACAAACTTGAAAAAAAAACACATTATAACTCTAGACCTAGAGGATGATGGTCCAATAGAGAAGGCTGAACGAGATGTTGAATCCATAAGTAAAGGATCCAAAGACAGATATTAGAGGGAAGCTCATTGATTTCATTGGGCTGGATCAATTCTAGTAGGAAATCCCAGAAAAATCCAATTGCAGGTCAAGACTACAAAGCCTGCAGTGTTGAGGCAGACCACAGATAAGGCTGGTGTTCTTCAGCACCATAAGGAGAGGTGTAACTTCCAAACTTGCTAGCTCGAGAGGGAAGAAAACAATAACTCAGAGGAGAGTTTGGGTCAAAAAACAATAAGGCTTCACCATGTTTACAGAATAAAAGCACAAAGATAAATGGGCCTCTTCAGGGCACAATCTGTTTTATCTGTGGCCAGAAAGAGCACCTGGCCCACCCATCAAAATCAGTTAACTGCACCCAAGGACTCAACTCAAAGATGTGGCATCAGCCAAAGAAACAGAGAAAGACAGGTAGTAGCTCTCTTATCATGAACTGAAGGAGAAAGTTACATACATGAAGACCCTCTAGGCTAAACAATAAAATTCTGTGGGGAAATGAGATGCCCTGTGTCTCACTTTCTTCATATAGTCAAATAGTTTGAACCTTCAAATTGTAACTCCAGGCTTAGGGAATAGCCTGGACATAGGCAGGCTCAGTAAATGGAGAAAACAGAAGGCCGATGAGCAGCAGAAATGAGAGCCTCGTGGAATGACTTGATCCAGAGGGAGGTATGGGGACAGGAGCTGCCCACATCAAAAACTGTGCCCACCCAGGTGCGTTCACCAGGCTCCTCCTGCTTGGGAGTTGCCACCTGTACATGTAGGTGATGGGGACACAGGGAGGAGATTCCTCAATCAAGAAGTCTTGGGCAGCTGGAACTCACATCCATCTCTCCTTCTCCTGCTGCCCCTTCAGCTTCTGCAGACACCCTGGATGCTGAGTGGATCTATCACAGCTTACCATTTCACCTTCTTGGCTTTTATCTATCTTCCTCCTCCTTGGCCCCTTGCTATCCCGAGTCTGGGTTTGGGGTGCATGCTGACCTGGCTACCCTCTCTGGTCTGATTGTTGATCATTCTATAACCTTAGAGAATTTCTTGACCTTTAAACCTTGCTTCTGTTTCCTCAGTCCCAGTTTCTCACCCTCTGCCCAGTTTCTAGAATAATACTTGTATCTCAAGACAGAGTGACAGAAGATGCGGTGGTGGGGGGAGGCTCTAAAAAAAAAAAGAACAGGACATGGTCCTGGAGGCTTAATGTTTAGCGGAAGGAGCCCCCTGACAACTGTCCTCCCCACCAGCTCTTGACCAAGCCAAATGTGGTAAAGGATAAATCAATCGAAGTTAAAACTCCCTCTAATAGGGAGGGGAAAGATCTGGCAGGGCCAGCCAAGAAAAATATCTCTGGGGAAAAAGATTTGCCAAATATCCAATTTAAAGAAGTTGGAGGCTCTGAGAAAATTCAAACAAAATTTTTGTCCTTTTAAAAATCTTCTTTACAGACCAGGAGAGGAAACAAACCATGTTTAAGAATAGCTGTTATAAACAGATTATAGCTACCCCCAAATTGTTGACTGCACTTTCTTAGGAAGCCTATAAATATTTGGCAGGTCCTATAAAAGTATGAACTAAGGATACTATAACTGGCTCAGAATTTATTCTGTCCCGCTCACCCAGAGATGGGCAAGGCTAGGAGTTTGGTTACTGCTGAATTCCTAATGGCTAGGAAGAGATCAGCCAGTGGCAATTTCTTCTGAATGTTGTGTGTCATGTGCAAACACAGGGACCCCCCCCGCCCCCCCTCCCCACCCCCATCAATCTTATAGGACCAGCTTTTTCTCAGAGTTGAGATAAGCAAAGGAAGACCTTTTCCTAGGTAGATTCTCAAAAAGACCTCAAAACGACTTAGAGAAGAAAGAAACCTCAGTAATTATCCATTTCAGCACCTTCATTTTATAGTGAAGAAACTAAAGCCCAGAGAGGTGTGGTGGCCTGCCCAAGAGCACACAGAAGGCCAGCACAGAGCTGAGAGAAGCACACAGGGCCCTCAACTCCAGACTGGAGACATGCGCCTTTGTACCACACTGTAGTCATAGTCTGAGCCACAAGCCAGCCAGCAGGCTTTAGAAGGTCTCTACAGACATTCCAAGCAGAGCAGCCTTCCACTGCTCATGTTTTCGGGTGAGTCCCCCCAAAAATAAAATAATCATAGACAAATTTCCTTTCAAGGCCTGAGTAGTATCTGGAAAGCACAACCCCAACTACTACATACACATGAGATGCAGGGCAAGGGACAGCAAAAAGTTAAACAACCCTAAAGGAGAGGATGAAAAACGTAGGGTTAAAAGCCCTGACACTTGATGAGATAAATTACCTCCTTTGTTCTTAACCTCCACAAAGGCTCTCCAGGAATTTGTAAGGTTCTCACCATCTAAGCTGATGTATGGGGAGATAAAATTGAATTCAACAGCCCAAAAATGGAAAAGTCCCCGAGGACAAAGCCTCAGGAGTGCACATATCAAGAGTCCTGGAAGAAAGGAATAAAGCATGTACCTGGACACAGGACTATTTAAATGCATAAGAATTGAAAAGTTTTGGCAAGGAAAAAAAATGGCACCCACCACCGTGCTTGACAGAGTCGTAAAGGAATTGCCCTTCTGCTCTACATTAAAGAGATTTAGGGTTGCATTTCATGGTGCCACTTCTGGTATCAGGTCCTGCCAAATCTAGAGTTCTGTGGTCCTAGGGCCTCTGGGAAACCTAAGGAAGCCCATGATTGCATACTTGGCTATGGGTCTGTCAGAAAGGACCCCGTCTGAGCAGCTGCCTTGTCTTTCTCATGGGGAAAACTAAAAGCTAAGGGGAAAGTCACAGATATGCTTATTCAATGCCTAGCATAATGCTAGATAAAATAATTAGGATGGTCTGAAAAACATCTTAGTCAGAGGATCACTTCTGTGAATAACAAATCAAATCAATATATCAAAACAAACTAGATAGAACATACTGAAAGGCCGTAAGAGTTTAGAAACTGGGTAGAGAGAAGAAATTAGATGACCTCCTTTTGGATTCAAGAGACAGGTCCGATGGCATCAGAGGTGCGGAGGAGGGACCATTCTGGCAACAGATTAGCGGACTTCTTTGAACCCGGTACCCCCCCAGCAGTCCAACTGTCCTGGCTCAAAGGCCAGACATTACAATCAGATTCTATGAGAATTATAGAGAATTAAATTGTATAACCAAGTCTGATGTGTGCCCTCCACTAGAAGTGATACATTACAGAATCTGTTGGGAAATGCTAAAAATCATTTGTTATTGATTTATGTAAAAGTTCTTGGCGAATGGAATCCAAATTCCACATACACGCACCAAAAGAAGTAATTGCTATACCAGATAATGTGGATGTTTTAGCATTTTACCCTTTGGGATGAGGAATTCACCAGACTTCCTAAAGTTCCAAAGGTTCTGAAGGCTAGTGGTTAATGGAATGAGCTAAGATATTTGCCATAACCGTACTCATTAAAGATCTATATTCAACTAGACTACAGACAATCAACTCCTAAGAAAACTTTGGTTGGACCTACTGATGACCATAACCCACAAAGCTGAACTTAGAGTTAAAGTTAATGAATGCTAATCACGACTTTCAGAATTTCAGGTTATAGGAAAAGAATACACAACCATTCTCAGGGAGACTTTATCACACATCTCACAAAGCTTCAACTGCTGAGATACAAATCAGTTCATCAGTGGATAGTATAGCCTAGACCACCCAGGTGTACCACTGATCTGGTGTCTGGATTCAGGTGCAATGTGGCAAGACTGGCTGGCTAAGCACCATGCAAGTCAGGGCTACCTGCTAGCGAAGGGCCTGGGAAGTCCATGCCGAGCGTCACCACAACTGCAGGGAAGCATCAGCACTGAGGCTGAAAGGAAAACTACCCCAGAGCTCCTCTCTGAGGTTTGCCCAGCAGTCAGGTGAAGGGCAGTCAGCATTTTTTCCATTTGCTTCCAGAGACTTCCGCGAGCTTTATAGAAATTGGTAACAGGAAAATGGTACATTGAGGAGGAAGTTGTACCACAGCTAATCCTGCAAAGATGCAAGCTGCTCATCGGCAGCCATCTCGACCCAGCTTCAAGTTTTCTTGTTGCCTAGGAACAGTCACAAAGCATGCTGGGAGAAGTGGCTGAAGCCTCCAGGTGCAGCCTCTGTGGCCATCTAGGCCAATTCTTGACCCAGGCCTGACTTTACATGTCTATCTGAACTTGCATTTGGCTAGAGGCCTAGGGATTTCCCCGCTTTGCACATGGCAGACACTCCCTGGGAAGGGAAAAAATTAATTTGACACAAGCAATCAATCCCACTGGAATGTTTGTGCACACTGAGCCAAGCAGAAATGGATCCTAAAGGGAGCACTTCTGGGAAGTGATGGGAATTTTAATGCAGAAAAATGATACTGGGTTGAGAACCCAGTATGATGGAAGCAGCACACACATTTACACCGAAACCATAAGCAACAACACACACGTGCTCACAGGCGTGCAGACCTTCCGTCCCCATGGGAGCTGTCTGGGTATATAACTGTCCAGGCTTCAGTCATTTTGTTTATGTTCTACATTCAAAATGTTTAAAGAAGTAGAAGAATGGAGCAGTGCTAAACCCCTTCGCGGTAGAAAGCTCTCGTAGCTTGTGAAATATTCCTCTTATTCCAGTGTGATTCCCACGGTGCCAGGCTTGGTGAAAGCACCATCGCCCTTTACCCACAACCCAAGCCAAAACCCTGTTGATTGTCTGAGATTTTACCTCCCCTTCAACCTTACAATCCACCACCATTACATCCCCTGTGTCATCGACTATCCATCAATAGTTTCCTAACTAGAATTTTCATCTCCAATTTTGCCCCTTCTTCCAACACTGTCCTGGCCTAAGTTATAATTTTTATTCCATCACTTCAATCCTTTATGATTCCCCACTGCTCACAAGATAGAGTCCAAATCCTGGAATATGAAAATCCAAGATCTCGCATGCATCTCCAGTCCCTCTCACCCTACAACATCTAACTCTCCATGACCTTGCACAATTCTCTGCCTTTCCCCATCCTTCTCCCTGTGCCAGGAATGCCCCTCCCCACCCTGTCACTTTGGATAATGAGCTCATCTTCTAATTGCCATTCAAGCACACTTCCTCTATGATCACCACTACATCTGTCTAAATAGGCTTCCCCACTCCCCGACTGGTGTCCCTGCATTCCACTAGTAGAGTCATATCATGTACCTGGAATGCTTTAATGTACTCTTTAAAAATGGAATGTTTCCCTCTATCAAAATGTGAGTTTTCTGATGGTCTAAAGAATGTGCAGGAAAGGATAAAGGGGTCTGGGTGTAAGGAAAGTAGAAGAAAGCCAAGACAGCTGCTTAACTACCTAGTGCCTCCTTTTCAGATGATGTGCCCGGGCTGAGTTTGCACATGCCCTGGGAAATGTGGATTTTGGATGCTTTCACCATCTCCTCTATCTGACTCAAAGAAGACAAGTTCAAGGACATGAGCTGGCAGGAAGATCAGTAAGCTAGTCCTCCCTTACCTTGGCAGAGCAGCTCTGATGGAACCTTGAAGAAAGGCCTTATCCAGGGTGTTAAGTTACATCTCTACTTACATGCTTGGAATCCAAAGGAACAGAGAAAGTGGCCCAGAAGTCCCAGAAACTTGGTCTATCTTCCAAAATATTCTTAGGGCCAAAATAGTTTGAGGCCACTACTGACCACCAGGATAACTCTCCCCAAGGAAATTGGAGCCCACCTTCACCAAGCAAGGATGCTGAGTCACCTATGAGCTCTGACACCAGGTGGACTGACTAATGTCTCAAGCTGCAGAGACAAAAAGCCTCGGAAGGATGGAAAGTCTTCACAGAACCAGGGCATAAATGGCCTGAGACTACTTACCACCCAGTTTCTACCCCTGCTGGCTTTTCTGTTGTCCAGTTGGCTCAGAATGCTGTAGATGTACTCAAGCCCACTTAGCCCAATACTCTTATCAGTCTCAGAGAGGGAAAGGGGTTTACCAAGCTTATCAATACCAATACTGTTCTCCTGGCACCCAGCCCACAACTCTTTCTACTTGGACCCAATCATCTGGAGCCATCATTTACCTGCTTTTTTATTTTTGCTCTGTACTTTCCTGGCCCATCTGACTTGTCAGTCTCCCAGTCTCTTCCACCTTCACAGAGACCAGAGTTTCCATTTTCCCTGGTCAAAATAGAAACTACTCATGGTCACTAGGGCTATTTGAGCCCCGGAGCCTTGGAGTGGGAACGCTGTATAAGACACGGAAGCTTTCCTGTGCTAAAAGAGATGAAAGAATTTTAGTTAAAAGCAACTCACAACTCCCGTCACAGAGGAAGCAGAGCAACAAGCCCTGAATTGGGCTTTACTTCTCTATTTATTTATTATCGATTTAAACTGATCTTGTTTACCATGGCCTTTCTACAGAATATATGTTCGTGGAAACTTGGGCTGATGTTAAAGGAATTAGCTTTATTTGGAAAAAGCAAAACCCACCGGACCTGGCCATTTTAGGGTACTGAAGAGACTCAGAAGGCAGAACCAAGCAAGGGAAGGGGACACCAGGCTCATTAAGGCTTCAAGCTCAAACATCAGTCGTATTTACCAGACAGACACACCAACCTCTGGGAAAGCAGGATCCAGAAGGGCAGCTCTGTGTGATCCACTGCCACCATTTCACCCTCCTAAAACCGGGAGCTCCTTGAAGATGGAGGCTGTACCATACTCCCCTCTGCACCACAGTGCAAGGGACGTCAGAAGTGCTCACCACACACTTGCAGGAAGAATCGACATCGTCACACCCTCGCATGTTTATGTGCAAACACATACCTGTGTATAGATGGAATCCTCATGAAGCCCCATTTCTTAGCTTTTCTCCCCAAAGTTATTGGGTAATACTTTTTAAAATGTGTTTTTTTTCTTTCACATGTCCTTACATATATTTAACCTCACTTTACTCTTGCCAGAAGCATCTATTTACCTCATGGAAGTTTAGGTTAGTTACAGTAGCAGACAGAGAAAGCATCAATGTTCAGCTCTTGACATCCAGAATAGGATTTTTTAAGTACACAGCTTGAATTCTCAAACTCCCATTAACATATCAAGATCCAGACTGGGTGGACTTCACCATTGAAATCACTTTAAGCAAGAGATAAAGAGTACTCAGGATGTGATATAAGAGAGATTCTTGCCATGAGGGAAGGATCAAGCATCAGGGGAACACAGGAAAATTTCAGTCTAGGAAGTCAGACGCTAGGGTCTTGGCCTCCTCTTATATGCCCACCTCAATGCCCAATCAGGTTGTAGGGAGGCAGCTTTAGAAGATAATATCCCAGTAAGTGTGAAGGCACCAGAGCCTCCTAAGACCACTTCTGAGGAAGCAGTGGGACTCTAGGAGAACGCCTATCAGTGAGTCACACACCATGATCCACATGGTGTGGAGGTGAGGGGACGAAGCCACAGCACTGGCCAAGGTGGGTACCTACTTAGGTGAGCCAGGTGCAGGGCTTCTGACTTCTCACAGTTGGCACTGAGTAAGCTGGGGAACCACATATTACTTTGTTCCCTGAGGATGCTACTCAGAGGTTCTCAGAGACTTGGTGACCAGACAAAGGCCTGGGGTCAGAACTTTGACTCCATAGGCAAATAGTCAGAAAATGAATGTTAGTGCTGAGTATCAACACAATACCCCAAAAAGGAAGACAGGTCTAGCCACACCTTTGCAAGGACTAGTATAAGAATCAGATCAGACCAGACCAGTCATTATTCAGTGGCTCCAAGCACCCTTCTCTCCCTGCCCCCACCATTACCACCACAAGTTCATGTGTGCACCTCTACACACCCAGACTCCATTCTGAAGAGAAGTGGGAGAGTGGGAGGAAATCTGGGTGACTGAGCAATTTACCTGAAAGAAACAATCATCCAAAAAATAAAAAACAAAACAAAACAAAACAAAACAAAAAAAACCTAATCCAGGAAGAGAAAGTGAAAAAAAAAAAACTTGATATACTATAAGCTAGTGCAGTCGGGGTAGGGTCTCATGAGAGAGATTAGCTGTACATTAGAAACTTGAAAAGCTACATTTCCTTTGCACATTTGGGTAATAAAGAGTAAGTGTGCAAATGAGCCACACTGTCACCTATCAGAAAGAAAACCTCAGCCGTTCTGGGCAGTTAGATGAGCCACTCTTCCACTCTTATACACACGTCTCTCTTGCAAAAGCAAATGGAACATATCATGAAACATTTCACTCCATCTCTGGTGCTGCCAATTTCCTACCAGACATGAAAAAAATGTACAGTCCTCAAATGCAGAACTGGCTGTCACTCCCATCCAAGTCCCCTAGCTAAGCTTTCAACCACACTCAAAACCAAGGAGAGCCCAGAGAAAGGCAGCTGACAAAAACTCCTTTCATTTAGTCAGCAATTTTCTTTGCCCAAAGCATTCTCTTTCTATTATCCCACTTGATCTCATACTATTCTTATGAGGTATGGCAGTACAAGTATGTTTACCTCTTTCTTCAGATGAGGAAAGAGAGGCTCCATCTGCAAAAACGGACATATTAGCTGGCTTGGCCAAGTCACAGAGCTAATTAATAGCGGGTAGAATTGGAAACCAAGGTCTCCTGAATCATATCCTCGGATTCTTCTAGCCAAACACAGACTATGGCTTTTGCACACAGAACCTAAAGCACTTCCATACCTGTGGTATTGGAATTAACTTTCACTCAAGCCCACAGAATACATGTGGCTTTTTTTTTTTTTTTTTTTTTTTTTTTTTTT
>NC_048218.1:65861100-65875923 GCF_002007445.2 Ailuropoda melanoleuca | reverse complement strand
GCTTTTTTTTTTTTTTTTTTTTTTTTTGGCTACTGGTGACTGCAAATCTGGCTCCTAAGTCACTTAAAGGCACATACCAAAAGAGGCTAATGCCCTAGACCATTTATTTAAATGTCACTAACAAAAGCGTCCTTAAACATTACATAGAAAGTTATCCTTCAGAGAACAGGGACTGGCTGTCCTCCGTCTCCTCTGAGGATAAAAGCAGAAAAACATCCAGAACCTACAGTTGTCCTACAGTCACCTTTGAAAAGGATCAAATAACGGGTGACCCTTCTTGCTACTCTTTGGACAAAATAATGTCCCAGATCAAACACTGGTCCACAGAAAAGCTGGGTTATAAACGTCCACCATTAGGAGACTGGTTAAATAAAACATGGCACATTCATACAACAGAAAGCAGCACCACTCTCAAAACAAACAAGGCAGAGTTGTATGGACTGACATGGAAGAATGTTCGTGATCATAAAGTGATAAAAGCAAGCTGCAGAATAAGAGGCATAGCACGATTCTTTTTGTGAAATACAGTTAAGAAAGAAAGCTATGTGCATTGTCCACAATAGCCAAATCATGGAAGGAGCCGAGATGCCCTTCAACAGATGACTGGATTAAGAAGCTGTGGTCCATATATACAATGGAATATTACTCAGCTATCAGAAAGAACGAATTCTCAACATTTGCTGCAACATGGACGGCACTGGAGGAGATAATGCTAAGTGAAATAAGTCAAGCAGAGAAAGACAATTATCATATGATTTCTCTCATCTATGGAACATAAGAACTAGGAGGATCGGTAGGGGAAGAAAGGGATAAAGAAAAGGGGGGTAATCAGAAGGGGGAATGAAACATGAGAGACTATGGACTATGAGAAACAAACTGAAGACTTCAGAGGGGAGGGGGTGGGGGAATGGGATAGACTGGTGATGGGTAGTAAGGAGGGCACGTATTGCATGGTGCACTGGGTGTTATACGCAACTAATGAAGCATAACTTTACATCGGAATCTGGGGATGTACTGTATGGTGATTAACATAATATAATAAAATTAAATTAAAAAAAAAGAAAGAAAGCTATGCATTTGTATAAACATGTATTTTTATATGCAACAGGCATATATATCTGTTGAATTTATCTTAACATCAGGGAGGAAGAGGGAGAAAGAGCATTCATTTTTGACCACAGATACTGTACTTCTGTTCTGCATAATTAGTTTTTACAACAATAAGTGTCAAAGCCTTTACCCCTCCAAACAACCAACAGATCCTCTGTCTTCCTACATTATCCCCATATATAGGTTAATTGGCTTATGAATGGTGCATCATACATTTATATTAACTGGGAAAAATGGCTGCATTTAGGAAAAAGTCTACCACACCCCCCCAATTTGTTTTTCACCTTAATTTAATGATCAAAAAACAAACCGTGGATCAAGGGAGAGAGTGCACATAGGAAACAAGACCACAAGGATATATCTCAAATTAACAAACAGGGGTTCTCTCTGGGTGATGGGATTATAGTGGCCTTTCTATCCTTTACACATCATTATATTTTCCAAATACTCTACAGTGAGCCAGCATTACTTTTATGATAGAAAAATAACTTTAGAATAAAAAATCAATGTTCTATGAAAGTATACCAAAAATCAACTCTCCCTAATTAAAATTTTGTTTACCATTTTTAAGTTAATTATCTTTTAGCTTATAGACAATAAACACATATTAAATGAATCAATGAATGAGTGAAATTCCCTTTCTGATTGATCTCCAATTAGCCATTTTTTTTCCTATATCAGTCCCCGCAACTCAACAAGACCAAAATTCTTCAAAAACAGGGACTATTTGCTACCCATCTTTAGGAGCGCTCTTAATATCTAGCATGATACTTGGCACATGGCAGACACTCACTCAATATTGATTAATTAATCCATTTGTGTGTTTGAACTTTCTACCTGGGTTTTTCTGAAAGAAGAATGCATCTTTTGTTTTCCAGTGCCTCTGAAATATATGAATATTGTAAGCAAGCAATAAAAGGGGCCCCCTCTAATTAATCCAGAAGCAACAAGAGTTGTGGGCTATATTTCATAGTCAATATTGATTTCATAAGTTTTTGTTTAAGGTGGAATTGCCTGTCCACAAAAAAATGATTCATTTCCTTAGTATACTGTTTCATTATAAAACCCCAAAATAACCTACACACCAATAAATAGCTCTTTTAAAAAAAAATCAAGCCAACAAATACTAAACAAGCAAATATTATCCACAAGGCAATGATCTGGGTGTTGAGAAGAATACAAACAAGTTCAAAGCAAAGGTATGCACAGCCTACATGGGGAAACCAGACATGACCATTTTCTGGGGTGGGACCTCCAAAAGGCCTAGAGTCATCAATGTTCAGTAATGTCTGGGGAAGAGGCTAGTTTCCAAAAAAGTCTGGTGCACACCACATCTTGTCCAAGTCACTACCCAAGAACTCAAGAGTCCACTGTTGTCACATGCACTCCAGAGTCTCCAGGGCTGAGCAAGATGCAGAAGTCTGCACACCCAGCCCACTCCGAACTCAAATGGACAGACCATTCTTTCATGCAATTCTCACTCATTCTCCAGCGAATGGATCCAGTTCATCTCCTCTCTTCTCAGGCTCTCACAAACCCTCAGTCTGTCAAATAACCTTGGCTCCCATTTGCAGAGAAGATGGAGGTCAGTTTAATAAGAGCTCTAGCATCATCTGACCTATAAATCACCTGGTCTTTCCCCACAGCCACAGAGGAAGAACTACCCTCATTCCAGAGATAACCTCTTAACCGGGAATCTTATGCTTTCCCGATGTTTGGGGAAGCTAATGCCCACCCTAGTACTTCACCCACCCACAAACTACCTTTTATTCTCTACCATTGTCTCCTCCCATGACTTTTTCAACATTCGAAGATTTTTCTATGACCCCCCCCCAAAAAAAAATCACTGGACCTGATCAGCTTTTAAAAGTCTTTATTCAAGTACAATTCATATGCATAAAATTGCACACAGAAGCTTACAGGTCTCTGAAATTTCACAAACAGATCACACCTGTGACCAAGAAACAGAACACTACCCATACTCGCAAAATGTCCCTTCAATGCATAGTATCTTTTTCTCCTTATTTTTACTATCAAGCTTCTGGAGCAGTGGTCTGTCTTCATTTTCACCACCTCCTCATCTGTGTCAGCTGCAGCACCCCTGTCTTGCATGAGTCCCACACCCATCCAGGTGAGGCTTCCTCTCTACTTTCAACGTACAACATGCAATCCTCTTTATGGAGCTTGCTATGCTACACTGAGATCGTTTGTTTATGTGTCAGTCAATCCCACTAGACTGTTAGCCTCCTGTGGGAAAGATTATTTCTCACTTGTTTGTGTATTCCCAGTGCCTAACACTTAGTAGGTGCACAGCTGGTGTTTGACACTTAAATGAATGAGTGCAAGAATGAATGAAGAGATCCACTCACTGAAATCCGATAGTCTGCTAAAATTGATCAGTTCTTCGTCCAGTTCTCCTCAAAAGTCACAATGATATTTAGCTGTCAAAACTCAGTGGTTGGGATCAAAAAGAATGACTAGAATATTATACTGTTCCAATATTTGGTTAAGCATTCTCTTTATATCCAAGTATCTGAGCATGTTATCTGTCAGTGTACTGAGGTACAGAAAAGAGATTTAACATCTTGCACCCACCCTCCAAATTAAAGCTGTGACATTACTCCCAATGGCACTCTGTCCTTCCATGGCCACACACCCAACATGGAGTCCTGCCAATCTTTTTCCCCAACTGCTTCTGGAGCCACTCCTCCCTCTCCTCACAACCTCCTTTCCAGGACAGTAAGAAGTCAGAGACATGAATCCCCCAAGAGACCCCAGACTCCTCCTCCCAGCCCCCTTTTGTCACATCCAATTAACCATCTGCCAGTCTCCCGGGCCTCCTCCTAGGCCCACTGTCCAGCTGCCAATTCAATACTTTTTCCCCACCCCCACCCCCCATAGATGCCCATTGTCCCTCACTGTGGGGTAAGAGTGTAAAAGGCGGGGATTTTAGCTACATTCCCACTCCCTGCCTGCCATGCCCTGGAATAACTGTAATTGCAAGCTTAAAAATTCCATCCTTATCTATCTCTGCACTGTTAGGGAATGGAGGGAGGGAAGGGGGAAAGGAGAGAAGAGAGGAGGGGAGGGGAGAAGGAAGCTATTGAAGCGTCATAATTTCATCATTTGGAAAATAAAAAGATTCATCTAACTAGTAATGTGATTGCAATATATGTGTAATATAGTCATACATATACAATTATATTCTATTATTATAATGTAACCCCATTTCTACTATTTATAATATCCACATAACTATCATAATATATACTATATCTATACACATCCAGCGATTCTGAGAGGTAAGGATGTTTTACCCATTTTACAGATGAAGAAACTGAAGCTTGGAGAGGCTATAACTTACACAAAGGCACACTGCTGGTAAGTTCCTGATCTAAGACTAAGATTCTGAGACTGAGCCACACCTAAGGAAACTCGTACCTCCTCTTAATCTAGGGACTCTAAACCCAGTCCCACATAGCCCACCTTAAGGTAATGCCAGGCCCTGGATTCCTACTTCCCCTCCCCCTGGAGGGCCACGTAAGACCCCTCATTTGATGACAGCTCTTGGATTTGCCCCTAAAATGAGATTCAGAGGAAGTGCTTTGGGGCCAAAAGAATGGGTGTGCTCACTGGCATCTTCCCTCTTGTGTGAGGGGTCCCTCCTTGTGGAGAAGAATGTACAAGAAGCTCTCCCATAAGCCCTACTCTGCTTCCTCTTTCTTCTAGGACTTCTGGGGACATTAAGGAAGCTCTGGAAATTCAAGAGTAGATCCCATCCCCAACAGACATACTGCCTGATGGCCAGGCATGGACCCTTCCTCAGGAAGCTGCCTGACACCTTCTTGTGTGGGTCTACCTCCCTCTCTCCTCTCCTCACTCACCCTCTACTGTAGAGACTTGCCTCTCTGCCTCAGATCCTGTAGGAGATAATTCTGTAGGCCCCACCATAGGCTGAAACAAATCCCACCTCCGCCTGCAAAAGAAAGCCACCAGAACTTCTAAAAGATTTGCTAATTTGGGATCTCCCAGCCGGCTCACCAGCTTCTCTGGCCAAGGGCCTCCTAGGGCCATGCCAACCCAGCTCGTCCATTTCCCAGCTGCCCTCAGCTTCGGCAACCCTCCCCAAGCACACCACCAGCAGTCCCTGGACCAGGGAGGATGCTCTCTCTACTGAGGCTGTTGATCAGGCACATTGCACCCTCAGCCAAGGTCCTTTCCAGCCAGCTACTTTACTAAGTCTGCCTATGCCACCTCCTCCTTGGCCCAAGGCTCACCCCTCTGCTGACCTTGAGATCCACCCCTCCAGGCCTACCCAGGACCTTCCTCCATCCACTGGTTCTCTCTTTCCTAAATATTCATTCTCTTCCTCATGCCTGCCTTCTCCCTCCTTCCTGCCCCTAGGTATTCACATATCTTCCCTACCTAAAAAAAGCCTCCCCTCAACTGCTACCCATCTCCAACTACCTCACTATTTTTAACCTTCCCTTCACAGCCAAACCTTTCCAAAGAGTCATCTATATGCACTCCCACCACTTCCTCCCATCCACTCACTCCCCATTCCCCTTGCAATTTGAATTCCACCTCCCCTACATGATTGAAACTGTTATTTCAAAGGTTACCAATGATCCCCCAGTTTCCAGAACCAAGACTGTGTGCTCAGTCCCCATCTCCCTCAACCTCTCTGCAGCATTTTTCTCCAAGAACTGTTCTCTCTTGGTTCTCTTTCAGCCCTTCGCTTGAGCCTACAGCCCTGTCCTTGGTCCTCTGCCCTTAAGTCTTTATATGCTTTTCATTTATTATCTCATCTATTCTGATAGCTCCAGCCACAACTTCTTACGGATATCTCCCAAGTCTATATTTCCAGCTCTGGCCTCCCTCCAAAGCTCCAGATTCCCTTCCTTACCCGCCTACAGAACCAACACCTCCCATAGCTTATTCACTGACACCTGAAATGCAACATGTCCCAAAGTAAACTCCCAAATCCTCCCTCTCCTCCTGCCTCCCTACAGCTGCTCCTCCTCTTCCTGACTCTGATTTTCATTTAGGGTACCTATATCCTCCCAGTCGCCCAGGCTTTAAGCTTTGGAGTAATCCATGATTACTGCCTCTTTCTTGACACCTCTACATTCAAGTTGCCAAGTCCCATAGACTCTATGTCCAAGAGGTCCCTCACATCCACCCCCTCCTCTCCCCACTGTGGCATCTCAAGTTCAGCCCCCCCTCTAACCTATCACAGTGGTCTCTTAATCCAGTGCTGGCCAGCAGTTCGTCTCCCATTCCAATCGACCCTCCGTAGGGCTGCCAGATTTACCTTCCTGATCATGCCTCCATCCCATCCAGATTTTTAGCAGCTCCCAAAAGGAAACTGCAAATAAAGACCAAACTCCTTGGTACGCCATTCAAAGCCTTTTAAGATCTGGGAGCCCAGTAAATGTTTGATAAATGTCACAATCAATCAACGTGGTCCCCACCCCCTTCTGAGTTTTATCTCCCACTGATCCTCCACCTGCATTCCCTGAGTCACATCAACTGGACCATTTACTGGCCCAAATACACCATGGGTCTTCATACCTCCTTCTAACACCCTTCCAGCCTGGGAACATACTTTCTGTCCTCCCCATCTAAATCCCACCCATCCTCAAGCCTCAGCTCAAGAAGTAACCACTTCCTTGAGAGCACAGTTCATCTGCCACGTTTCACTCTCCCACTTGTTTATCCCTTGCATCCATGTTTTCTAGCTAGTGTCCAGTTCCCTTCTAATAATGCCTTGGGCAGAAAGGGAGGAGACAAAGCTAATTCTCCAACAATTTCTTCTCTACTTCCTTGAATTAATTCTTCTATCCTCCCAGCTGATTCTTTCTGTTCCTTCACTCCTCAGTAGACACGATTTCAAGCAGCTTTATTGATCCAACAGCCCCGTGGCCGTCAATCATTTCCTAGTTATTTTGCTGCCAGTCATTCACACACAAAGGAGTGGCAGGAGGAGTCTGAACTGCATGCAGACAGAGAAGGAACAGGAAAGGACTGATTCACTGCACCCACCTGAGGCTTGGTGGAAGCAAGAACTCCATTCTCACTGGGCTCCTCCAGAAGGCACAAGCCGTGTGCCAGAGTCTGGAGGGGTGGGGGATTGACATTTTTATATTTTTGCAGAGGGGGAGAGAACAGGAGCGTCCTGACCTGTTGTAAGAAGGGTGCCCCATCCAGTCTCTTTGGGAAACCAAGCTGAGAAGGACTGCTTTCTTCCTGGACTGGAAAGGTCCCATAGTGGTCAGATTAAATAAAATCATGCTTGTTGGAAGAGGCACTTACAGTAATAAAATGCTTGATGTAGAAGGAACTATCTACATGTACTTACACAACTTATAAAGACCTTTCACATATAGTATCTTATTTGAGTCTCTCAGCAGCCCTATGTAGGAAAGCGGAGAAGGGGCTATTATCTTCATCCTACACAGATGTTAAAGTCACTTGCCCAAGTCACCCAGAGAAGTAGAGTGGTGCAAAGGGAATTGTTCACCTCCTGCTCTCTTGCCTGACCTTCTCAGCCTCTTTCACAGGCTTTGCCTTCCTTTCCCACCCCTTATATCCCAGTGCTCCCTGAACGGGCATATTTATACCCACTTCCCTTCCTGCTCTATATTCTTTCTTGTAATGATTTTATATACTCCCATAGTACAGTACATGGCTGCAGCAGGCACCCCATAAATATCTGTCAAACAAATGACTGAAGGAAAGAATAAAAGACAGCAGAAGCCCAAACCCTAGCCTTCTGATTCCTGAACTCCATCGTGCACCTCTCCAGCACCCTCTCCCGCCCCATGGCAAAAGTCCCACACGACCTCTTCTGGAGATCCCCCAGCCTCTATATAAGCATGTTCACTTAATAATTTAAAAAGCAGGAGCAACAAGGGCAGCTAGCTTGAATGTCTTACGCTACCACTGCATGGCAGAACGTTTTTCGTATTTAATGCTCCCAACCTGAGAAATAAGCATTCTTAGTCCGCTTTTGCAAAAGACTGAAAATGAGAGAGATTAAACAATTTACCCCAGATTCTACCCCTGGTTAGTGCTAGCCCCATCTGATCCAAAGCCTATGACATTCTGGCTATACCAGGGTTTCTCAACCTCAGCACTACTAACATTTGGGGGCTGGGAAATTCTTTATTGTCCTGTGCATTATAAGATGCTTAGCAGAACACTAGACCTCTCTCTACCCACTAGATGCCAAGTTGTGACAATCAAAAAACTGTCTCCAGATATTGCCAAATGTTCCCTAGGGGACAAAATTGCTCCCAGTTGAGAACCACCAGACTACACCATACTGCCTACCTCCAGAAGCAGAAAGAAATCTGTCAAGTAAAAGTGTTAATTCTCCAACATCTTAGAAGGACCCCCTTGTTCATTTGTTCTAGTGTTTTACTGATATTCATAGTCAGGGAGATTTCTATCACCTTCTCACCTTTATCATTTTCTATAGCTTCAGTTTATTCTAACACCTCTTCCGCTCCCCAAAAGATTATCAAATACAATAGGACGGAAGGGGCCAATAATCAAGCTATTGATGATTGGTGGCACAGGATGATGCTTGGATGTCACTGATATGCTCTAAAATATATTAATGTAGAAATAGCCTGTACAAATACAATAGCCGAAATATTAACAACATTCCATCTCTAAGACAACAAAGTCCTCTCAGTACTCCCCAAGAAGTTCCTGGAAAATGATGTGACCTAAAGACCAACTCATGATGGGTGAAAGTGAAGGAGAATCAAAAAGGAACAATAAACATTGAATTAAGCATCATTCTGGAGTATCAAGAATGTGTCAAAAAGAGATGCTCTCCTTTGCTGCGATAGAAACCATCCGCATTCAGCGCCTGGCATTGCACAGATGGAGTGGTGATATTTACTCAAAGAATTGCACACACAATAGATATTATTCCAAAATAACAACTTCTTGATGACCTTGATGACATGATGATGTCCAATTCCTCTGTCCAGGTGGGATAAGGTTATCATCTGAGAGGAAAGTCTGAAGAATCACATAGTGAATACCAATATACCACCACCTAGAGTCAACAACTGCTTATATTTTACCATGTTTGCTTTACCTATATTAGGAGGAGGTGATTTGGTTTTGTGTTGTTTTTTTTAAATTGATGAATCACAAGCTTTTTAAAAGATCTTTTTCCTTACCTGCAAAGAACAAGTAACTTCAGTGGGGGAGACAAGCCTTATGTGTATGAGAGGACTAAAAACAATACAATACCACGGATGAAGTGAGAAAGTGAATACAAACAAGTGAGTGTTTTAGGAATTCAGAGGATACAGTTGGTCCTGTGAGCTGTGAAGTCTCCCAGAAGAAGGGGGGCTCAAATCTTTGAAGAAAGAGTTGGATTTGGAGAGTAGGGGTGCAGGGGTAGATGATGCCCTTGGGAAGTGAGAAGAGCAGCCTGGCTGGAGGTGAGCTATGAAGTATGGTCTTGACCCCGAAGACACTAGGGAGTCACTGCAGGTTCATAAACCTGGCAGCAATGTGATAAAAAGTAGTGCCATCTGCCTGCAGGTGCCAACCTGGAGTGAGGTGAGAGAGCACATTCCATGGGACAAGAAAGGAGGCTATGGGCAGCATAATAGGTCCTGGACTACAACCGAGGCTGTAGATGAACAAGGGCGATGATGAAAGATAATTCAACAGGATTTATTAGAGGAGACAAAACCCTCATAGACAATACCAAGGTTTTGGGGCGCCTGGGTGGCGCAGTCGTTAAGCGTCTGCCTTCGGCTCAGGGCATGATCCCAGCGTTCTGGGATCGAGCCTCTCACATCAGGCTCCTCCGCTAGGAGCCTGCTTCTTCCTCTCCCACCCCCTGCTTGTGCTCCCTCTTCGCTGGCTGTCTCTGTCAAATAAATAAATAAAATCTTTAAAAAAAAAATACCAAGGTTTTAATTATCATGACTGAGAGAGGAGAGATGCCACTTACAGAATTAAGGAACGCAAGAGAAAGAGCTAGTGTGGGGAGTTAGAAAGACATACAGAGTTGAGTTTGAGGCTAGCTGTAGTCCAAGTGGCAGCAAAGACTCCAGCTGAAACTGTCTGAACACATAGGACCAAAGCCCAACAGAAAGGTAGAGGTAGAAGATATTTCCACATCAATCTCTTTTCACTTATCCTCCTAACTTCTTTTTTCCTTTCAGTCTCAAAAAAAAGTCTTCTCCTCTGCTCACCAAAACTAAGCTCTTGTATTTGTTAGGGAACCTATTTTTGTCTCACCTCTCCAGGTATCTAATGCAACAATTAATCTAGCATCTTTGGTGTTCCTGTCCATAAGCTTTCTCCCTTCCAACTACAAACCTCTATTGACCCCCTGGCAAAAAAATGAAAAACTCCTTTCCTTGATACTAACCTTTCTTCTGACTGGCACCCAACCTCTTTTTCCTTTCACTGATAAACTGTGCAGGTAATGGGTTCCCACCCACCACCCCAAATCCCTACTCTGATAAACTGTGCAGGTAATGGGTTCCCACCCACCACCCCAAATCCCTACTCTTCTAATACTGTGCTCCCAAGAGCTCGCTATGGCCTCGTGTTCATCACATCCAATGACACTTATTCAGCGCTCTCCTTGCTCAACCTGTCTGCAGCCTGTCTTCACATCAGAACCCACGTGGACGCCCCAGGGTCTCCAGGATCAATTCTCCTTTGTTGCCATGTTACAAATAAGGGTTTTCCCCCCAAATTCTAACTTTAGCCCTTCCCTTCTTCCCTCCACTCCCTTGGTCTGACAGCCAAAGCTTCCGCTGCATCCAGCCTTGACCTAGAAGGCTTCCAAGTCCACATCACCAGCCCAAATCTCCTGCTTGAGTCCCATTTTTTCCACAAAAAAGCTCCACCTGGCTGTGCATCAGTCATCCCTAGTTCACCATTTCCAAAGCCAACATCATTATCTGCCCTGCAAACGGGTTCCTGTCCTCAATCAGACCATGTCAGTTGGCACACTGTTAGACTGTTAGTCGTCTACAGTCTCAACCCAGTTACTTCCACTTCTTCCATTACTTCCTCAGGGGCTTACTTTTCTTCTCCCTCTGATAGCTAGTTTGTCAATAAACCTCCACATCTCTGCTTTTGGAAATGTCTCTCAGAGCTGTCCCTCACTCCCCATCCTTTTTGCCACCAACCCAGACCAAGCTTGTTCCCACTCAGCTCTGAATCACTGTCCTATCTCTCTGGATTCTTTCTCTCTTGTCTCCACCTCATCAATCATATTACCCCCGGATTAACCTTTCCAAATACCACTTTGTTCAGGAGGTACCTTGCTCAAGAACCTAAAATAATTCCCTAATGACTCTGAATCAAACCCAAATCCTCTCTTGGGCTTCCCAGACTCTCCTTATCTGGTCCTGCCTCACTTACCTATCCCTATGCCCTATTACTCCCTAACCTACACCTTCTATTTGGTGCCCAGGAACTTCAATGTCAATGCCCCCAATTCCTCTGTGCCTTTTGCCCATGCTGTTCCTCCCACTCTCCAGTCCCCTTCAAGGACTACCCTTGATTCTACCTCATCTATAGTTCTGTCAACTTTTTATCTTATAAAACCATAATGTTTACCAATTAATTAATCTCCAAGTGAGCAATAATTGTCAAACTCCTTTTAAAAGTTCTTCGAAGTCAAAGACCACTTTGACTATTTCTTTTGTATTCCACAGCACCCTGGACAGCAGAAGGCTTCGAGTAGGAACTGAAAAATCCTTGTTGGTTTCCTAGTCCAACTGGTTTCTATTTCCAGTTCCTATATTTTGCCTCCTCCACATCATAAAAATGATCAGTAAAACTATTGTGATGGAATCCACCAATCTTGTAAGAATAGTGGCCTGGGGTGCGTGTGTGTGTGTGTGTGTGTGTGTGTGTGTGCAGGGACTTGAGATTTAGGGAATCTAGCTTAATCAGTTGGTCAAGAGAACTGAAATACCAAAATAATCAGAAGAAGACAAGTAAGGGATCAAAATGCCAGAATTATTCAAAATAGGCCTTAGTAGAAGCACAGTAGGCCAGGGATCTGGCAAAGCAATTGCCAGTCTGGTGCTTAATGCATGTAAAATTTTCCACCAGGAAGTAGGGGATAACTTTAGTGCTAGGGACTTTGAAAATGTGTTTGAAGTTTTCTTGGTTGTTCAACTGAATAAATGTATAATATGTCTGGCCTACCAGGTACAGATGGAGAATCAGAAGGGAGAAGGTTACAAAATATAGCCTTATTCCAGGCTTAAGAATCCTCAGCAAAAGCCCAGGCTAGACACTAGAGGAAGTGAGGTCAGGAAGAAGAGCACAGATGACCCCAGTTGGGGAATGGAAGGGAGCAGTCCTAGACCCACTGGCAGTATATATTCCCACTTGCAACTTGTTACATGTCATCAGTCATTTCCAGCCTTATTCATTGAGAATTTAACCTTTCTCTGATTCTAACTGCACATCAGACCTACCCCCCAACACACACACACACACAAAGGCTGCCCAAGGAGGAAGGAGAATATCCCCAACAGAAGTCCCACAGGAGACAGACCCCAGTCTGCTATTTATTCTGTGATTTGAGCCAGGGCTAGACAATATAAGTCACACATTGTGTTTTGAAAGGCCCTGGGAAAAGTAACACATTGGACCATTATAGGCCATTAACACCATTAACACTGTGTGAAATTATCAAGCCTCCAGAAACTGAACTCAGCTCCAAGGGCCTGGGACAGAGAATGGACAGGAAATAGTATTTAGATGGGAAGAAAGGGGAAGGAGGAGTGGTTGCCAAAAGATGAAAGTGGGGTCCAGAAAGGGAAGGTGGGAAGGCTCACACTCCAAGAGGTTTTTTTTGGGTTTGTTTTTTTGTTTTGTTTTGTTTTGTTTTCCGTAGAGCTAAGAAAAGACAGACTTTGGCCAGAGAAGGGAGGCAAGGGGGGCAGGGAATGTCAGGGGAGACCCCCTGACTTAGGCCAGGGAACCTTTCCCCTAGATGCCAGGTTATAAACTTAGGTCAGGAGCCTCTTTAGAATCCATGCTTTGGGTCCTGGGCAGTGTGTGTGAGTGTGTGAGTGCAAGAGATAAAGACTGATGGGGGCGAGAGGGGATAAGAATGCATATATAGAATGCAGGTCTGGGGAAAAGGAAGGAGGGAGAGAAGGAAGGCTGAGCCCTGGGAAGCAGGAGAGGGTAACAGGGGCTTCCTCTGCTTCTTCCAGGCCCTAGCATCAGCTCCTGTGTTCCAGTTCTTTCCTCTTCAGACCAACCAGAAAAATGAACATATGGACCAATGAAGTCTTGATTTCTAAAGCCACAAGTCTCCCCAACAAAACACCCCACCCTCTTCCCTAGAGATGACCTCTAGAGCAAGGCAATGAGATTAGGAAACAGATGGATGTGCAGAGAGCCTTCAGAGCTAACCTGATCCTTGACCCCACCAGTTCATGTCCTCTAATCCAACTTATGGAAAGAGAGGGCAGATGTGCAGCGTTCCCATAACTTATCAGACTCCTTGGGACAAAGATTCCAGACAAAATGGTTCCAAACATGGGAGATGGGGAACTGGTGGAAGCCACAGGTAAACGGGAGATAGGGAATCCCTGGCCGTCAGAGAAACAGGGCCACAGGTGGTGGGAGATGAGGGTGGTCGGTGTCTGTTCTGGGGAAGGGGTTGTGGGGCCAGGGAACAAGAAGAGCTATAGACCTGGGGGGGTGGGAGGGGGCAGGGGCCGCGAACAGCTGTAAAGACAGATCTGGGAGCTCTATATTCCACAGGCAAGCAAAGATTCAGTGGGTGTGTATGAGGAGGACGCTAACTCACACTTCCAGGAATGAGTGATTCTTAAGAAAAGCTCATCCGTTCCCAGAACTGGAGAAGAGGAGGACACGGAGGAGGTCCGAGTCGCCCACTGCCCTCCCAGCCCCGTCTGCCTCTCAAGTCGGAGACGCCGGCTCCCCACACGCACAAGGCATGACCGTCCTTGGTCCGCCCGGCTCCTGTCAGTCAGCAGCGTGCGCGACTCCCGTTCCCCGCTGCTCCACTCGACGCGTCAGGGCCCCGGGCCCCCGGCCGGAGAAGGGGTGCCAGCCCAGGGCGGCCGGAGGCTGGCTGACAAGCGCTGGGGGAGGGAGGAAGCCGAGGGAGGGGCCGGGGACGCCGGTAGCAGAGCCGCGCGCTGCAAAGTGATCCAAGATCGCCCCATCCCCGCGCCCCGGGAGAAGGCGGCCAAGGCGACCGCCTCCCGCCTCCCCAACACCGACTCCCGCAAGTGGGGTGAACGCCGAGGGGTGCCTGGCTCCCAGCCCCCACCCCTCCCCAAAACGCAAGCAGCATTGCCATAACAACAAGAATCTCGGCAACTCCAGCCCGACGACGAGGACTGACCCCCGACACGCACACCCCAGCAACAGCCCTCCTTCCCCAAACTTGTCCGACACGCCGCGTCCCAGGCAGCAGCCCTCCCCCGGGCCCCCAGCGCCCTTCCCAGCTTACCTGTCCGGAAAAAGGCGTCCACGTCCGAGTCCGCTGCTCCTCCTTCCTCCGCTGACCCCTCCGGGGGGTTCATGACTGGGGGAGGCGTCTGCGGGCAGCCGGGGCCGGCCGAGCCCGGAGCCGAGGGCTGCGGGGCGCCCGCTGGGCGGAGGGCGCGGGGCGCAGCGGCCGGGGGCCGCAGACCAGGCGGACTCGCGGCTTCG
>NC_048218.1:65787452-65860720 GCF_002007445.2 Ailuropoda melanoleuca | reverse complement strand
GCGGGGCCGCCGGGCTCGCCCAGGGGCTCCGCCGCCGCCGCGGCCCCAAGCTCTCCGCTCTCTGCTCCCGCCGTCGTGCCCCCACCCCCGCGGCCGTCCTCCGCCCCACCCTGCGCCCAGGTGTGTGAAGGGAACCCCACGCTGCCCGGCCGCCTCCTCTTCAGACGGGTCCCGGAGCTGCACTGACCTGTCCCTAGAGGCTGGACTTTTTCCCCTCCTTCCTGACAAAGCTCTTGCCGGTCTCCCTCCCCTCCTGAGCCTCTCTCATTTTCCTCACCATCTCGCCTTAGTTCCTCTCTTTTTTAGCCTTTCGTTTCCTTTTCCCCCTTTTTAGCGCCCCTTTAAACATCTCTGCCTGTCTCTGTGACTCTTTGTCCCGCTCATTCCTCTTGCGATGTCTCCCTGCCCATCTCTCCCTCCCCCTGTCACTCTCTTCTCTCTCATTTGTCTCTGTCCTGCCTCAGTACTTGGCTCATATCTCTGAGCTCCGCTTGGACAGCTGTCAAAAAACTCCCTAATCCCCGGGGGCCTTCTCTGTTTTGTTCGTCTCCCTCGTGTGAATGGAGAGATCCAGTTGGCCAGGAGAAAGGAGGTGTTACAGCAAGCTGAATTTCAATTAAAGTGGGGAGAGGGGCTAAGGAGGAATGGGGAAGACAGCAAAAAAGAAAGCAGATGCTGTATGGGGTAATTAATGCAGTGATTGTATTGTGCCAATTGGTTTTTAAGCAATAATTAAACAATAATTAGCCAGTATTCTGTTTATAGTTCTAGTGACTGCAGAGCCTACAAAACAGCAGCTTTTTAGACCTAAGTACTTAATGTGGTGTGTTGGGAGGTGGTGTTGCTGCCTCATCCAGGCAGATGGAGAGGCTGTGGCCTGACCTAAGGTGTTAAAACACACCTAATAGGAAAACCAGGTCCTCGTCTAAAGTTGATGGCCTGGACCCATCAGCCAGAATCTCCTGGATCTATTCATCTCTAATAACCTACTTGGTTCCACCTCTCTCTGGATCGAAGCACTGGGAGCTTTCTAGATCTACTAATGGGGTACCTCTAACAGCAAATAGAATGAATTAAGTAAGTTTTTAGTGAACCCTTTCTAGCTCCCTGTACTCATCCCTTTCTTTACTGAATGTCACACTTTTTTTTTTAACCCACTAAAAATATAAGTACAGTTGCCTGTCTCCAGTCCTGGGTACATCTATCAGGTTCCATTTCTAAAAAATTATTAATCATGACTCTGAGATCATTTCCATGATATCTAATTTATCTGGCCCTGGTATTTGAATTGCCTTAAAGCATCCAGACACCCCCTTGTCTACCACCTTCTCTGACAATGAAAGTACTTCTCATTTGTCTTTTCTAAATTTTGCATCCCCTTAACCCCATGCCTAAACCCTGGCCTATATTCCCACATATACAAATGGCGACAGAACTGTTACCAACAGCCATCATTGTGCATATTGAGAACCAGAAGCCTAGCAAGAGTATTAGCTGATTCCAAATTCAGAAGAAACATTACATGTTTAGAGGAAGGTTCATATCAAAGTCTCAATAAATGTGGACTAGAATGGGGGGGAACCTTATATGAGACCAATTTTTGAGAGGAAATTTGGTAATTTTTATTAAAATTTTAAATGTTTATAGCTATATTATTATCAAAGAAGATTTCAGAGCAAAGAATATTACCAGAGATCAAGAGGGACATTTTAATTCATCAGATGGATGTAACAATTCAAAGAGTTTTTGCATTTAATAATGGAGTTTCAAAATATATGAAGCAAAACTGATTGGACTATAAGGAGCAGTAGACAAATTCATAATTATAGTCAGACATTTTAATATCTGTCTCAATAATTGATAGAATAAGGAGATTGATCATCAGTAAGAATATGAACAGTACAATCAACCAATTTAACCTCACTGACGTTTATAGACCACCACTCAATAACAGCATATGCACATTTTTTTCAAGTGCACAGGTAACATGTAACAAGATAAACCATATGCTAAGCCATAAAACAAATCTCAAATTTAAAAGAATTAACACCATGCAAAGTGGTATGCAAATTATACCTCAATTGTTTTTAAATCATACAAAGTATGTTTTCTGAGCACAATAGAATGAAATTAGAAATCAGTGACAAATATATGGGAAATACCCCCAAATATTTGGAAACTAACATACTTCTAAATAACCCATGTTCAACTAAGAACTTAAAAGCAATGTTAGAAAGAATTTTAAAGTGAATAAAATGAACATATCATATAAGAACCTGTGGGAAACAGCTAAAGCAGTATTTAGAGGGAAATTGAGAGTACTAAAATATCTGCTTTGAAAAGAAAGAACTCAAACCAGTGATCTCCTGTTCTACCTAAACAGCAAATGAAATCCAAAGCATAAGAACAGTATTTTAAAAGAGTAGAAAGCAATGAAATAGATAACTGAAAAATAAAAGAGAAAAATCAATGAAACCAAAAGAGAGTTCTTTGAAAAGATCAGTAAAATTGATAAACTTCTAGTCTGACTGAAATAAGGAAATGAGAGAAGAATCAAATTACTATTAGCAGGAATGACAGAGGTGACATCATTACAGATAATGGAGATGTAAAAAGAATAAAAGGGAATATTATGAACAAGTTATGCCAATAAATTCAACAACTTACATAAAATAGACACATTCCTTGAAAGACACAAACTACTAAAGCTTACTCAAAAAGAAACAGATAACTTAAATAGCCATATATCTATTAAAGAAATTAAATTTGTAGCTTCAAGTTTCCCATAAAGAAAATTCAAGATCCATGTGGCTTCACTGGTGAATTTTATGAAACATTTAAAGACGAAATAATGCCAATCCCACACTCACTTTTCCAGAAAAGTGAAGAAGAGGAGATATTTCCCAAATATTTCTATGAGGCCAACATTACTCTTGTGCGAAAACTAAACAAAGGCCAATTAAGAGAAAAAAAGAAAAAAGAAAACTGTAGAACACTATCCTTCATAAACATAGATGCAAAATTCTTAACAAAACTTTAGCAAATTAAATCCAATAACATATAAAAAGGATAATACAGGGGCTGTATGGGTGGCTTAGCTGGTTAAGCATCTGACTCTTTGATTTTTGTTCAGTTCACGATCTCAGGGTTGTGAGATCAACCCCCACGTCAGGATCCTCACTGGTCATGGAGCCTGCTTAATATTCTCTCTGTCCCTCTCCTTTGGCCCCTCCCCCTCTTTAAAATAATAAATAAATAATAAAAAGGATAATACATCATAACCAAGTAGGTTTTTCTCATTGATGCAAGGTTGGTTTGACATTTGAAAATTTACCAATGTAATTTACCATATGTCATAGGTTGAATTGTGTCCCCTCAAAAGATAAATTGAAATCCTAATCCCCAGTAGCTGTGTATATGACCTACTTTGGGAATAAGGTCTTTACAGATGTAATCAATTATGGATGAGGTCATTACAGTAGGTCCTAAACCAATATGACTGGGGTCCTTATAAGAGAAAAACTTGTGAAGACAGACATACAGGGAAAACACCATGTGACAACAGAGGCAGAGATTGGAATGATGCAGCTGCATGCCGAGGATTGCCAAGAACTGATGGTCAACACCAGAAGCAAGGAAGAAGCAAGGAAGGATTCTATGCAATTTCAGAGGGAGGATGGCCCTGCTGACGCCTTAGTTTTGGACCTCTAGCCAAAATAAATTTCCGTTCTTTTAAGCCACCCAGTTTGTGGTACGTTGTTACAGCAGCTCTAGAAAATTAATATATCATATTAAAAAAAGAAAAACCATATGATCATCTTAATAGATGCAGGAAAACGTTTGACAAAATACAATATTCATTTCTGATCAAAGCTCTTAGCAAACTAGGAAAAGAAGGGACTTCTTCAACTTAATAAAGAGCATCTACCAAAAAAAAGCCAAAAAAACAAAACAAAAACCCTATAGCTAATACTAAATGGTAAAAGATTGCTTTTCCCCTAAGATCAGAACAAAGCAAGGTTGTCCACACTGACTCCTACTCAACATTGTACTGGTTGTTCTAACAAGTATGATAAGGCAAGAAAAGGAAATTAAAGGCACCCAAATTAGAGAGTAGAGGTAGAACTGTCATTATTCATAGACAATGTGATTGTCTACTTAGAAAATTCCATGAAATCTATCAAAATGCCTCTAGAACTAATAATGTATTTAGCAAGATTTCAGGATATAAGACCAATTAAAATAATAAATTGTATTTCTCTACACTAGCATTGAAAGTTTAAAAACTGAAATTTTAAAAATCACTATTTACATTAGCTTGGAAAAATATTAAATATAAAGGCTAAGTCTGACTGAAGATATGCAAGACCCACACACTGTAAACTACAATACACTGCTGAAAGGAATTAAAGAAGATTTCAATAAATGGAGAGATATACTGTGTCATGAGTCAGAGGACTCAAAATGCTTAAGACGGCAATTTTCTCCAAACTGATCTGTAGATTCATTGCAATCCCAATTAAGATCCCAGAAGGGTTTTATGAGGTTTTTTTGGTTTTTTGTTTTGGTTTTTTTGGTAGATATTGACAAGCTAACTCAATGCAAAGAAACTAGAAAAGCCAGAAAAACTGAGAAGAAAGTTGGAGGACTTACACTACCCAACCTCTATGCTCACTATAAAATTACAGTAGCCAAGACAATGTGATTTTGGCATGAAGATAGAAAAATAGATGAATGGAACAGAATGGAGTCCAGAAACAAACCCACACACGTATGTTCAATTGATTTTCAACAAAGATCAAAGGGAATTTGGTGTAAGAAGGATGCTGTTTATGATGCTGCCTGAACAACTGAAAACCTGTGTCAGTTTCTGTGATTGCTATAACAAATTACCACAAACATAGTGACTTAAAATGACACAAATTTTACTATCTTGTAATTGTGGAAGTCAAAGGTCTGAAACAGGTCTCACTGGGCTAAGATCAAGGTATTAACAGGGATTCCCATTCTTTCTAGAGGTTCCAGGGTAGAATCTGTTTCCCTGCTTTGCCCATCTTCTAGAAGCCTTTTTTTGGCTTGTGTCTCCCTCCTTCTATCTTCAAAACCAGCAATACAGGCCAAGTCCATTCTACACTGCCATCTTTGGTTCTCTTTCAGTCCCCCCTCCCATTTTTAAGAAACTCTGTGATTACGTTGGGCTCACCCAGATAAATCTAGAATAATCTCCCTATTTTAAGGTCATCTGATTAGCAACCTTAATTCCATCTGAAACCTTAATTCCTGTTTGCCATGTAACATAACATATCTACAGGTTCTGGGGACCAGGACATAGACACCTTTGGGGAACAGTATTATTCTCCCTATGTAATATCCATATGCAAAAAGAAAATGTACTTAGATCAGTATCTCACACAATATACAAAAATTAACTCAAAATCATCATAGACCTAAATGTAAAACCCAAAACTATAAAATTTCTGGAAGACACTGAAGAAAATCCTGGTGACTTTAGGGTAGGCAAAGATTTCTTAGATATGACACCTAAGGCATAATCTCTTAAAAAAAATTATAAACTTGACTTCATAAAAATTAAGAAGTTCTGCCTTAGAAGATACTATTAAGTTAATGAAAAGACAAGCCACTAGAAGAAAGTATTTGAAAATCACCTATCTGATGAAGGACTATATTGAGAATATATAAAGAACTCTTGAACTTCCAAAATAAGAAGGAAAAAAACCCCAATTTTTAAAAATTGGACAAAAGATTTGAACATAAACCCATGTTAGCAAATACATGGCAAATAAACACTTGAGAAAATACTCAACGTCATTTGTCATTAGGGAAATGCAAATTAAAACCACAAGGAGATGTCACAATCTATTAAAATGTCTAAAAATAAAAAGACTTGCTCATCTCAAATGTTGGTGAAAATGTGAAACAACTGGAACTCTCCTGCACTTCTGGTGGGAATGTAAAATGGTGCAACCAGTTCAGAAAATAGTTTGACAGGGGCGCCTGGGTGGCACAGCGGTTAAGCGTCTGCCTTCGGCTCAGGGCGTGATCCCGGCGTTATGGGATCGAGCCCCACATCAGGCTCCTCTGCTATGAGCCTGCTTCTTCCTCTCCCACTCCCCCTGCTTGTGTCCTCTCTCGCTGGCTGTCTCTATCTCTGTCAAATAAATAAATAAAATCTTTAAAAAAAAAAAAAAAGAAAAAAGAAAATAGTTTGACAGTTTATTAAACATGTACCTGCTATATGACTCAGTCATTCTTGATATTTACCCAAGAGAAATAAAAGCATATATCCATGCAAAGTCTTGTACACAAATGCCCCTAACAGCTTTATTTATAATAGCCAAAAACTGGAAGCAATCCAAAAACCCATCAATAGGGGAAAAGAGAAACAAATTACTGTATATACACAGAATGGACTACTACTTGGTAATAAAAAAGAATGAATTCTTTCTATAGCAACAATACATGGATGAAACTCAAACTAACCATGCTGAGTGAAAGAAGTAAAAAAAAAAAGTACATACTAAATTATTCCATTTATATAAAGTTCTAGGAAACACAAAGTAATCTATGCTTGCAGAACACAGGTCATTGGTTGTCTGGAGATGACCAGAGGGGCAGACCGGGAGAGGAGGAGCAGGATGGTGGGGTGACAAAGGGGAATGATACAACATTTGGAGGTGATGGAGATGTTCTTGATCGTGGAGATGGTTGCATAGGTGTATGCTTATGTCAAAACTGATCAAATTGTGCACCTTAAATACATCCAATTTCAGGGCGCCTGGGTGGCTCGGTCAGTTAAGCGTCTGCCTTTGGCTCAGGTCATGATCCCAGTGTCCTGGAATCGAGTCCCGTGTCCGGCTCAGTGGGGAGCCTGCTTCTCCCTCTCCCTCTGCCGCTGCTCCTGCTTGTGCACTCTCTCTCTCTGTTAAATAAATAACAAATTCTTTAAATAAATACATACATACATCCAATTTATCAAATGCCAAACATTTGACAATAAAGCTATTTTTAAAAATATTAATTTTTGTTAAAAAAATATGGTAAAACTCTATGTGTTTACAAGAAATAGCAGTTATTTTGTGGGGATTATATGGGATTTTCATGGTCTCAAAATATAGACACTATATTTAAATATTTAAAATTTTGTAACATGATTCTTTACAATGAGGAGAAAGAGACTCATCACCTGGGGAGTCTTTCTTACATGGAGCACAAGAACGTCAGGAGTTCAGGACACTTCTGGGCACAAGGCCACTAGAAGAATGGTGGCACAACTAACAGAAGAAAAAAACTCTAGGAGAGAAACCACACTGGGGAAAAACAGGAAAGCGATTAAATAAGATATTACTTAATCTAAACCTTCGGTTCACTGATGAGAAAACTGTTAACTGGAGAGTAAAGTGACTTGCCCAAACGGCAGACCCCAGAACTCATGACTCCGAGGCCAGTTTTCCAGGCTGCTTCCCTGTAATGCGTGTCCTCCTGCTTGAGGAGTCTGAGGGGCGTCCCACCAGCAATTAGAATGGTCGGTGCAGAGCCTGGGATGGCTTGGGAACTGGAAATATTGATTAAGGAGCCAGGAGTTGGCTGAAGCAGCAACAGCAAATGAGATAAAAGGTTTTCTATCCATTTCCATTAACTTTCCCTCTTTAGACATATTATCCACTTGTATGTCCTGCTTTCTACTCAAATCAAATTTGCCTTGGAACCAGCACCTCTTCCCAACTTTCCTGACTTCATTATCCCATTGTCACAGACTCGAACCATGGGAGACTTGCTTGGCTTCTCTGCCTCTTCGATGTCCGGCGTCCATGCTTTCATTAAACCAAAGCTTTCCTTTGAAATGGCATCCATTGCCTCCTTTCCCTCCAATGCCAGCCCACAGCCCTTGGCTCTGTAATCTTGAATTTCTACAATAGCTTGCCAACTGGCTTCCCCAGGCAAGGTGTGGCAGTAAAGCCAGTACCTGAAAGAAACAGAGACAGACAAGTCACAGGAGCATGTTGGCATTGGGGACAGGAGACAAGACTGTGTTGGGAGGCAGATGGGTCCAAAATGTCAGATGCCACAGAGAAGTGAGGGGCATGGAGACAGGATTTGGTCACTGCAGGCTATAAGCAGCCCGGAGAAAGTGGAGGGCGGAAGCTGGCTAGAGACAGGACGGGGACCAGCGCATGGTGAGGGGAATGGAAGCACCGCAGCTGAACTGTCTGTCCGTGAACTTTGGGCAGTGAAGAAAGACAGACAGAGAGTAGAGTTCAACAGGATGACCAAGCTTCCAGATCTTCACTTCCTTTCGGTTTTCCAAATGAGGGTAGCTCTGCAGACTTGAAAGACAGCTGAGAGAAAAAGAGGGAGATAGAAAATTCTGAATCTGGAAAATGATCAGAGTCCCTCAGAAACTGGAAGGGTGGGTGGCCTTCCCTGCCGCAGTGATCAGCCAGCATCCTGAGGGTTGGCCTGCATAGAGGAAGCTGGTGGAAGATATTTGGGCCCCAAATCTTGATTCCCAGCCCTCAGCCCATGCGGCACAGGAAATTTCTAACACAAAGCTGCTTCCTTTGTCACACTATTTTCTGTTTGGAGTAAGCATAGGAAGTAATCTGTCCTTTTCTTTTAACAATTCCAAGGGAACGCCAAAACATCCCCTGGTCTTGGCCTTGCTTGATACACAGTTGTGACAGAACCAAAGTTCTTCCTGACCTCTACTCTTAATCTTTCCTGCTGCAACTGAAGTGAATTCCCCCTCATCCTGTCTTTGAGGGGAAGCCTGTGGTGGCCAAAAAGCCTGCCTGGAGGAGGAAATCTGCAGCAGGTAAAGTAATCCGGATTTCTTCCAGTTCCGAAGGAAGTTGTCCTCATAGATTGCACCCCCACGTTCCCTGCCAGCCTTGCCTAGACTGAAAAGGTGGGGACACTCAAAGAAGATTAAAGAACATGCAAATGCACCTGGATTTCCACAGACTTTGTAAGAGAAAGACCGCTTTAGTCATCTCGAAGATTCAGGTCCGAGGAAGCCAGAAGGAACTCTGCAGCTAATAAACTGAAACTGTCTTAAGCCACCCAAGGAAAGTTACATGCACTTAAGTAGTCACCAGATACATAATCCAGCCAGCCCCAGGAGCCTCTGTGTGTCACTAAGTGGACTCATCGAAGAGTAAAGTTTCCTCTCTGATGCCATCTCCAGGAGGTAGGAGGATCCACCAACCATCCCTTGGGGATATGTCTTGTAGCAAGTGACAAGAAAGTGTCTTTCCATCAAGATGTGGAAAAGAAAGAGAAACAGGTTAGGGTGAGAAAGGAATAAAAACAAAAGTGGAAGAGAGATGTTGATAAGAAGAAAATAAGATAGGAGAGTGACAGCGGTGGAGAGAGATATAGAGCAAGGGAGAGAATCTCTTCCTGCTGTTCACTTAGAGCAGGATCCCAAATAAAGTTTTATTTAAACACAGCCACGCCCATTCATTTAATTAGTGTCTCGGGCTACTTTTGTGGCTCCAACAGCAGAGTCGTGGAGTTGTGACAGAGACCATATGGCCTGTAAATTTGTAAACATTCACTCTCTGGTCCTTTACAAAAAAAGTTTTGCTGACTCCTGACTTAGAGTAATAAATAATGTCATGATTTCCTCTAATACTAGTAAACTCTTCATGGTTCTTCAACTCTTCTTAATGCTTAAAGTTACCTTCAAAAGCTATTATGCTGAAAAAAGACGAGGGCTGGAGCCAAGCAATGGGAAAATTATTCAGAGCTGTAGCTTAGAAAGTGACCAAAGCAAATTGCACCAAGATACAAAAGAAATTGCAAAGCTGAAGAACAAATCTGACTCTCAAATGACAGTTATGAATGGGAAATATGTGTAAAATACAATTTTAGCATGGCTAAATACTAATCATAAATCTATATACAGAAATATGTGTGTCAATTTCTAAGTATTATGTTTCTGGTATACATTTTTTTTCTAACTCACATTTAGCAGTACACAATTTCCTACTGTTTCGTCATGGAAAGGTTGATAGAGTATGGTACCCGAGGGAATTAAAGGAGTTGATCAACAGAATATGTGAATAATAATAATATAAAATTAAAGTATAGATAACAGGTGAATTTAGGGAAAGAAAATAGTTTAAGCATTTCCATTATCATCTTCTCATATAACATAAGGGTACAAGTTTGAAAGTGGTGTTTTTTATATATCTATTCAAGAGATATAGAGGAGGACAAAGGCTGGGAGTAAGGGATGAAGGCCACCTCACAGAATGTGAAGCAGGATCATCTAAGCTGTTCTGGATCTTCCGCAGAGAAATTAAAGAGCCAGATAAAAGCCCCATGTCTCCTTCATTTGGCTCATATTTTTCCAATCTTATCTTCCGATTACTCCTTCCCATCATCTCCAAAGCCATCCCTGTCCATCTTGTCCTACCTACACACACACTCAAGCTTCATTTCATGCATAAAATTCTACTTTTCATTCTCATTTATCCAGCAATCCCTGCCCTGTCCCCATCCCTAACTTTCTGCTCAAAGGCATAGACACTGCTGGTTATCTACCCCAAATCCATGCCTCCTCACTAAGAGAATGGCCATATTATTCAGAAGAGCAATGTGCCCAGCTAAAATACTCACCTGCCCCAACTCCTTTGTAGTAGGGGTGGCCATGTAACCCATTTCTTGTCACGAGACACAACTCAGAGAGAGTCAGCTTGGGAGTTGGGGAAAGTGTTTTCCCTCTTCATACAAACCCTCCCTTTCTCTCCCACATGGCTTTCTCCTTTTCCTGTTCCCCTTTCCTTCCTTCCTTCCTTTCTTCCTTCTCCTGCCTGGTCCACAAACAGGAGGCAGGAGGTAAAGCAGCCATTATGAGGCCAGGAGGCAACAAAGCCATAAGCTAAGGATGGTGGAGCAGGAGAAAAGGAGCCTGGAACACTGATGCCACCCTGGAGCTATTGCATAGTCTTGGACTTCTTGCTCTGTGAGAATAATATGCCTCCATTTAGTTAAAGCCCTATGGTCAGGTTTATGTGATAAGTAGCCTAATGCAACTATTTGTCATACCCATACTCTTCCTTCTACCTGGAAAGTTGCTTTCTCTTCACCCCATAAGCAGTCTTTGATGTCCTATGCTTTCTTCGAAGCCCACCTTAAATTCCACCTCCTTTTGGAAGACATTCTATGACCTCTCTCTCATAGTCACACAGGGCACAACTGATATTAAAATAGCATGCATGTATCAAGCCTGCTTCATGTCATAAATATTTATGCATGTTTATGCACAAACACCCCTGCTAGGTTGAGAGCTGCTAAAGGCAAGGATCCTAGTTCACTTATTTTGAATGCCCTGCAGCACCCAGCACATTGCCCAGAGCAGTCATCAATAAAGAATTGTTTACTTTGATTGGAGAAATGCTCCTTTCTTCCCAAGTGTATATTACAGGTCAATTTAAAACACCTGGCTTCTGTGTAGATAGGGTGAGAAAGTTACCAAATGGGAAAAGACTTTAGAAATCCTCATCATATTTTCACCATGTTTTGACAGTTTTGAAACTGTGCAGCCTATTGCTAACTGACAGCCCAGATGTATAAACTAAGTTCAAAAGAAGGGACAGAAATGAGATATTTAAAGCAAGAGTGGACCTATATACCATCAAAATAGCATGCTGGTTTCACCAAACTCAACTTCAAATCTAGATCCCCTGAAGGTAGATTCCTACACAGAAGTTAATCTAATGTATTACATTATGATTCCAATTACACTTCTATCACTACTGCTTATTTAATTTATTTTATTTTGTTTGACAAAAATTTCTTGAGCATCTACTATGTGCCAAGCCTAGAGTGACAAATAATCCCAGTTTGCCAATGACAGAGGTGTTTCCTGAGATGAAGGACTTTTTAGTGCTAAAACCAGACAGTCCCAGGCAAACCCAAGTGGTTGGTTTCCCCAAAAACTCTGTGTTTGATGTTGGATATAAAGCAGTAAAAAAACAAAACAGCAACAACAAAAACCCAGATATGGTACCTGCCCATAGGGATCTCTATAATCTAGTGGGCTTTTCTTTGGGGGTGGGAGGGTCCCCAGTAATTACAAATAGATTTGCACCCTTTAACTATACTTTCAAGTCATTCGTGTTAGATTTTATTACACAGTAATCGAGTCCATCCAACACTTGCAGGTGCTAACACACAAATCTCTCAGCACAGCTGGCTGTCCATGTGGAAGGAGATGAAGAACTTTGAAATAGGAGAGTAAGCAGAAGTTCAGTTCATGAATGTGGTCATTGTTCTGCGGCTGTGAATTCCAACCAACTTTAATCACAGCCTGAGCCAGTTGTCTGTTGTTCTTGGATCGGCAGGCATACTCTATCTTCAGGTTCTCAACCCTCTTTGTGACACTCATTTTGACCTGTTGGGTGGAACAGTGCCTTCTTTGGAAAGGGTCAGGAGATCTGAACCTTTCTGGGGGAATGTGGAAGTAATCTGACTGTGGCGTCTGCTGATGTGGCCATCACAGCTAGCTGGAGCATGACTTTTTTTTCCATCATTGTTCCATATGCATCCCTCCTACAACTGGATACTGGGTTCAAGAGAAAAACTCTTCCACTCTTGGGTCAAGGGCCTATGGATGACTCAGTTTACCTCATAGAATGTCAAGCCTTCTTCTAGATTGGGAGTATGAGTTTAACAATCCGATGGTCACCACTCACTCAACAAAGCTGAAAGTCCTGGTTCCTCCATTCCAAGAATCAGTGGATTCTTGGAATCAGAATCACTTCTAACTCTATGGGGGATTTTTTCCCCAGACTTCCTTTCTGCTGGGCCTTAATAACAACCATCAACTGATTTTCTACAATTGGCTAGACACGATGCTATGTGTTTTCTTTTTATCCATTATCCTATTTAAACTGCACAACAACTCAAAGTAGACATTGTTACTCCCACTTCCAGATGAAACACAGAAAGGTTAGGCAACTTTCCCTGGGTCACATATTATAAATGGACAGAGTAGAATTTGAATCCTACTCTGTCAGACTCTTCTGAGAGTTGGTTTGATGACCCAAAAAGGAAGAGATCTTGTATGCTTGAAGTAAGTATGAGAAGGACTACAGGAAGAAAAGCAATTTTGCATCTGTTGATTTCTAAAACTTGCTTGGGGAAGGGGCGGGTAGGACAGGGAATGCTGCAAATCAGGAGGAAGAATGGACAAAAGCCCTGGTCTACTGCTCTGCATTAGATCAAATGTAAACTTAGTTTATAACTATATATGAGCTCGTGCTTTGAAGCAATAAGGGATTAATTTAAAAACTGCCTAAGAGCGGCGCCTGGGTGGCTCAGTTGTTAAGCATCTGCCTTCGGCTCAGGCCCTGATCCCAGGGGATCGAGCCCCGCGTCAGGCTCCCAGCGGAGCATCTTCTTCCTCTCCCACTCCCCCTGCTTGTGTTCCCTCTCTCGCTGGCTGTCTCTCTGTCACATAAATAAATAAAATTTTTTAAAAAAAAAAAAAAAAAGGGGGCGCCTGGGTGGCACAGCGGTTAAGCGTCTGCCTTTGGCTCAGGGCGTGATCCTGGCATTCTGGGATCGAGCCCCACATCAGGCTCCTCCGCTATGAGCCTGCTTCTTCTTCCCACTCCCCCTGCTTGTGTTCCCTCTCTTGCTGGCTGTCTCTCTCTCTGTCAAATAAATAAATAAAATCTTTTTTAAAAATAAATAAATAAATAAATACCTTCCTAAGAAGGTTTTTTAATGGCATTTTTTTTTCAACAAACAAAACTAAAATGCTTAATTTCATTTCCATGGAACTTTTTATGGCAAAGATGCTCTAAGTGGCTTAGAAATACCCTTTGGAAAGATACAGATCAGAGAAGTGAGGGAATCCTCCCAGTCAGCTCTATCATTGAGGCACAACCCTGAGGGGTTCAGAGCCTGACTACATCAGTGCCCATACTATCCATCGATGCAGTGGTGGGATGGTGCAGGGATCCCAGAATGAGCATTTACAAATGAGGAAAGTGATGCCTAGAGTCATGTGTCCCTAGTTTCTTGCAAACCACCTAATTCATAGCAGGTGTTCTATAACTTTATTGAATAAATGGACAAATAAATAAGCTAAGTAATTTTTCAGGAGGTCACACAGCAGGGACAAAACTCCAATGTCTTAAATCTTAACTCCATCCTTGATCTATTTACATCATCCTCTAGGTGAGCCTGGCCAACTTTAAAGTGGATATTTGGATGTCGAAATGAATAGGGCACTGTGCCTGACTTAAGCAATATCAAAAATTTAATTAGAGATGTGGAAAAGATGGAATTGGTGAAGACCTCCAGTTATCCAGATGCCAGGACCATTCGGTGTGGTTGGCTTGATTTCTAATGTGCATCTGCTCCCCCTCACCAATCCCTTTCCACTTTCATACCATACACAGTTCACAGGACAAAGTCAACAGTCAGTTATCATCTGTGTGGTCATTCACCCCGTTGTTGTCTCTCCCTGGTAATTGTTTAATCTGGCTTCCCCACATTTCTTGGCTGCCGGCTCCCTCCTGTCCCATCAGTCAGGTCGTACCCGGGGAATGTAAAGGCACAGAAAACATTTCAAAGTCAATTATAACTGATTGGGTGTTTATCTACTGCTCTGGATTATCTCCATGCCCTATACAGATACACAGCATAGGCTGGCTGAACAACCATCTATGGATTGGGGAAACTTCTAAAATTGGTACTCAGCTCTCCATTGTCTGTGATAATAGAGGAATGAGGAGTGTGGATGCACAGAAGATACATTTTTAAAGATCAAGGTATAATATTATACCTGTTCTAACTGTACATTTTATTTTATTTTAAAGATTTTATTTATTTATTTGACAGAGAGAGACAGCCAGCGAGAGAGGGAACACAAGCAGGGGGAGTGGGAGAGGAAGAAGCAGGCTCCTAGTGGAGAAGCCTGATGTGGGGCTTGATCCCAGAATGCTGGGATCACGCCCTGAGCCCAAGGCAGACGCTTAACGACTGCGCCACCCAGGCGCCCCTAACTGTACATTTTAATGAATTTTAAGGTATTATATACCTGTGCAACCATCACCATAATTGAGACAAAGCTCATTTCCTGCATCTCAAAACATTCTCTTGTGCCGCATCTCAGTTAATCTTGCCCTACCTTGGCCCCAGGCAACTAACAATCTGCTTTCTGTCGCTATAGATTAGATTTGTCTTTTCTAGGGTTTTCATATAAATGGAATCATAGAGTATGCACTCACCGAAGTTATTTTTACTTGACTTTGGAATAGCTTCTCCGATTTCCTTCCCAGTGATGTCTGGTTCAGGCTGATATTAAAATGAGTTCATGTTCCCTACACCCACAGTGATTTGACAAGGTGGGCAGAGCTAGGAATGGGAAGAAATCTGAGAGGCAAAAAGTGGAGGCTGATGAGAATATAATTGGCAATGAGAAGAATGTTGGCTCTTCACAGCATTGGTAGAATATGACAAAGAGTGTGTGCCCACTTTGTGCCCTGAACCCATTTTCAATGTCATTCAATACAGCTTCTCCTACACCTAACTGCCTAGGAATTTTGTGCTCTTTGCCTTGAATGGACACTTGATTTGGAAACTCCAGACTCCAGCCAGACCCTCTCAGCCACGGAGTCATTGCACCCTCTGGTGTAAACCTGGGGATCTGTCACCCCTCTGGCCTGAGGCATTCCCACCTCCATGGCCAACTATCACCCACTGCAATGCAGCACCCCCCTTCAGTTCCCCTGGCCCCCTCAAACAAGAGTCCAAGAGCTGGGAAGTGTCATACTCCCTCCAGCTGCTGTTAGGTTCCTGGGTCGGAGGCTGAGCTTGTGAATACATGAACGTAGAGGAATACCAGAAGATTAATCGCTTGAGAGAAAACAGGAACAGAAGAAAGGAAACCCCAGAGAACACAGAGCAAACTAGACATGAAAGAGGTGAAGGGCAGAGGCACAGCCCAAAAAACAAAGCAGGAAGCAATAGAGGGATGGATTTTTTTTTTCAATCTAAGAGAAATCCTAAAAATTCACTCCTCTGCCCAAAATAAATAGATTCAGACCCAGGCTATGCAAATCCTTGAAAAGTGGGTTTTAACATGGAAATGCTGATAAATCTTTTAAACAACCTATACACCCCCCAGGTATTGCTGGACCGGCTTAATCCCTTTAAACTTCCAATAACATCAACTATGGTGTTTAAAGTCTCATAAATCTGTGCTAGCTTAAAATAGGGAAATATAAATCATGTTCAGGAGCTTAGAGGTAGGGACAGAAGATGGGCACCCTAATGCCATTTAAAACCACAGCACAGGCTTTTCATCAAATTATTCCAAGAAAAGCTGAAATGGAAAACGCTAAGGTTTCTGAGTTGTGGTTCCATACGTTCTCAATTTGTTCTTTTTAACTTCTTTTCAGGGGGTGGGGTAGAGTGTGAGGGAGTGTTGACGAGCTGTGTAGCTGCAAAAAAAAAAAAAAAAAGTTGTAAAGACCTATCTCACTTAGTCCTATTTTTACACAAAATAAAACCCAAAACAAACAACAACAATTTTTAAAAACTACTGCCAGAAGTCATTAGCAAACAGCACTATTCCTAGTAAGGCACCAACAAAAATGATGTCTGGTTTTTGTTAACTGATTAATTCATGCCAGAAAGTAAAAATTGTGGATACAATTCTACTAGTAGGGGAGCCTGGGTGGCGCAGTTGTTAAGCGTCTGCCTTCGGCTCAGGGTGTGATCCCAGTGTTCTGGGATCGAGCCCCACATCAGGCTTCTCCGCTAGGAGCCTGCTTCTTCCTCTCCCACTCCCCCTGCTTGTGTTCTCTCTCTCGCTGGCTGTCTCTCTCTCTGTCAAAAAATGAATAAAAAGTCTTTTGAAAAAAACCAAAAAGCAATTCTACTAGAAAAAGCTACTTCTTCTTTTTCATTCCTACTATATGCCAGGCACCTCCTGTGTGAAGAGGGCTAGGTATACTCTAACTTCAGCCTCACAGCAGCCCCATGAGAAATATTACTCTCTCCGCTTTATAGATGAGGAAACTGAGGTTCAGATTGTTTAAGTACCTTTCCCAAAGCCACGCTGCTGGTAAATGACGGAGCAAAAATTCAAACCCGGGGTTTGCTTTGGAAGCCCTGATCTTATCTACAGTGCCACCACCCTTCTGTGGTGTAATGGATGCAGCCCACAGACCACCTGGATGAATCCCAAATCACATAGTCTGAGAACAGATGTGCTTTCATCTCTTTCTGGGTCTGGTCCAATGACCTTTTCAAACCCCAAAGTCTTAGAAAAGTCTGCTCTGTTAACTGAATTTTTACTCAAAGTTCAGACCATGTGGAGAAAAATCAGAGTTGCCCCACTTGCGTGGCTTTCTTCAAATCCCAGTTTTCCTGCCCTGATGTACTACCAAGTGATCCTGGGAAATGCTCCTCACCTACTAAATAAGGATCTAGAAGACCTACCTTCTGGGTTGTTGGGGGGATTAACGTATAGGAACACAGTCTGGAGACTGCAAAGGCCAGGCAATTGCTGGGTCTTATGATGATCACAGTACTTTAAATATAATGAGGATTAACAACCCCACTAAAGTCTAGTTTCACAGGGAAGACAGAAGAGAGAGGACATTTGAACCACTGGGATGAAAGCCAGAATTCATTTCGAAACACTCATGATTGAAAGACATGCATTTGGAAGAGGGAAAATTTATGTCTCTCTACCATCACTTCCCAAAACATTTTCATTGGGGTATCAGTAGATGTTTCCTCAAAAGGTCATGGTCAGAGAGATTTGGAAAACGCCATCTCTCAGAGATCACAATGCACCTTGTCATATTAAAGGTCCTGAGATGTCCTACCATAAAACAGTCCCTGCTTTACCTAGCAATTCCTAAATGCATGACCATAGGAACTTGAGTTTTGGGTTTCCATCTCTCAAGCATCTCCCAGAACACTAGGAAACACAGTTTAGGAGATGCCACTCTCCATAAAGATGGCTCCCCTTGCCCCCATCAGTACAGCATCTCAGTCAACTCTTTCCTTTTTTCATTTAAATTTCACATCACATCGCAATGAGGAGATTCCCCAACACCTGTGAACAAGTTTGCAAAATACCAGGCCTGCCCAGAGGACAGTACACAGAGCACGCCCCCAGATCTCTGGGTGCAGGTCCCACTGCCTTAGATAAGAAGACAGAGGAATAAGAGGAAGGGTGGTTCTCTTTAGCAGCTCTCCAGCAATGTGTGCGTAGTGATGCTAACTTATCCTGGAGAATTGTCTTAGTTTGGGGTCCTCTAGAAGCCGACCTTGAAACAAGGATTTGAGAGCAAGTAGTTTGTTTGGGATTTAATCCAAGGAAATACCAGCAAGAGAGTGAGGAAATGAGTCAGGGAGGGGAAGACAGCCAATAAAAAGTGAATTATGAACCCAACCACACAGTGGACAGCTATTACTTAATCTTGCTGAGGAACAGTAGAAAACACACACCTCAGAATTATCCCACCCAAAGGATGAGGTTGCTGGGATATTTATACATCATCTCCCATCACTTATTGGTTGAAAGATAATCTGGGGGATGGGGGCCAGTTAATCTTCCAAAATGTCTGAACTGCCATGGACCTCAGGCCTAGTGACCTTCCAGGTTTCCAGATGAAGTCCTCAAGCACCAAGATTCAGATACTGGCCGTAGGAGGATGTCTGGAGCACTGAAATGGTAAGACCTGAGGGATATGGGTCTGCTTCTGTGTCTCTTACACTTGCTCCATATTTCCAGACAGAAAACCGAGTTAAGTGTACCTTTACCCCTCGAGCAACTTTTCCAGGTATTTTTGAGGTACAATGCCATGCTAAATGTGAACTTGAGTCCATAGTCCCAGGCCAAGAAGATGACAGACCCAAGGACACAGCTGACCACTGCCTCCTCTTTCACCTGATACAGTGTCTCTTAGACTTTTTTCTGGCTCCACATCACTAATATTTCTCATTACAAGCAGTGATTCTCAAAAGTGGAAGATAGGAGGAAGCCACATTCCCCCAGAGGTGATGCATGAGAATCTGTCTTGTTACTGGCAATAACTCTCTACTCCTATGTCTTTTCGAGTTCCCAGAGGAAGTCTCTTATGCACTCAAGAGCTCTTCTCTTGTTTTTCACCTCTGTCCCCACTTATTTCTGTGATCACACTGATGTCTGTGTCAAGGCTGGTGGCTCAAGGAGCTCCTAGAGCTACAAATCCCAAGGAACCAGTGGTTCTATACTCCCCAGAGTCCTCCCTGGTTAAAGTCTTACTGAGTCTATGTGAAGTGGGGACACTTTATCTGTGTAGAACACTTTCCCCCCTGCTATCAAGGTAGCACCTTTGTTTATGTTCCTCTGCTCACAACATCAGTTGTGACATCATATTCTTCAGATCCTGCTTGAGTTGCTAGCACTTGGCTCATCATAAATACCCATCAGAGATACCATGCCCCCTCCTGATTCCCCCTTTTCCCCCCAGGAACTTGAACAAAACAAGTTCCCTCTTCCTTTAGGCAAATCAGTCCCTGGCACACCTGTCCACTTTTCTTTGGAGAGATACGAATCTACTTTAGGTTCCAGATCAGACAGCTAGTCATCTTCTACACTGCGGTACCTACATAGAAGAGAACCACTCAGTGGGATTTAAAATTTTCTTCTATATGTTGGTGCACCTGTGAAACCAAATGGCTGACGATGTATTCATGGGACTCCAGTTAGGTCTTAAAGTTTGTTCCCATTTTATATAAAAAGAGATACTGACCCTTCTAGGAAAAACCCATGGATCCAAGAATCTCAGAGATCAAAGGAAGAAGTTAAGATTATGCACAAGTGGTATAAAATCTAAAACTATACAATTTCCAGAATAAAACAGGAAAAAAAATCTTTGCAACTTTGGGGTAGACGAAGATTTCTTAGTACACAGAAAACATGAACGATTTTTTTTAAAAAAAGAGTTGATAAATTGGACCCAAGTCAAGATTTTTAAATGTTGCTCTTTGAAAGACGCTGTTTAAAAAATGAAAAGTTATGCCACAGAATGGAAGAAATTATTTGCAATACACAAATCTGCCAAAGGACTTATATCCAGAATACATAAAGAATTCTTAAAATTTAATGATAAAAATACAAACGAAACAATTTTAATCTGGGCAAAAAATTTGAACCTACAGTTCACCAAGGAAGATAAACGAACGGTCAATAGCACATAAGAAAAGCTCAACAGCAATAGTTGTAATTGTGTATTAGTCATTTTACTAATTAAAACCACAATGAAATACCATTACACACCCATTCACACGGTAAAATATTTTTAAAAATCTGACCATACCAACTGTTGGCAAGAATGTGGGTCAGCTGGAACTCTCTTAACAATGCTGGTAAGAATGTAAAATTGTGCAACCACTTTGAAAAAGAGTGTATCAGTTTTTTAAAATGTTAAGCATATACCTGTCATTTGATCCAGTCATTGAACTCCTATTTATCCAAAAGAATTAAAGCAAACATGAAAGTTTGTACATGAATATTCATAGCAGCTTTAATCATAATAGCCCCAATCAGAAAAGAAGTTAAACGTCTCTCAACAATTGAATAAAGAAAATGTCATATATTCATACAGTGAAATACTATTCAGTGATAAAAAGGAATAAATTATTGATATGTCACTAAGATGAATGAATCTCAAAATAACTATATTAAGCAGAAAAAAAATCCGGACACAGAAGAGTACATACTGTAAAATCCTATTTATAAACGGGGCATCTGGGTGGCCCAGCTAGATAAGTGTCAGACTTTTGATTTAGGCTGAGGTCATGATCTCAGGGTCATGATCAAGCCCTGCAACAGGACCTGTGCTCAGCATGGAGTCTGCTTGAGATTCTCTCTCTCCTTCTCCTCGGCCCCTCCTCCTGCCCGAGTGCTCACTCTCTCTCTCTAATAAATAAAAGCTTTTTAAAAATCCTATTTATACAGAATTCTGGAAAATGCACTTCCCTATAGGAACAAAAAGCAGATCAGTGGATCTGTGGGGCTATTAGGTCAGAGAGAAAAGTGGACTGCAAACATGGACAAGGAATGTTTTGGGGATGATGGAAATGTTCTATGTGTTGACTGTGTTGGTGATTTCCCAGGGGTATGCGTCTGTCAACTCATCAATTGTATACATTTTGTCAAACTGTATAAATTTAGAACTGGGCAAAGAGAGAGTTAAAGAAGAGAGGGAGTTGGAAGCTGAGAGCCCTCATGTCCTCAGGGAAGTTCAGAGAAGACCTCTTTCGTTGGGTGGGAGGGTGAGTAGGAGGCTGCAGGGTGGACCAAGGGCCAACTAGCTGCGGTCAGAAGAAGGGAGGTCTCCTCTGCCCTTAAGGACCACTCACTGGTGATCAGTCTGAGCCCCTGTGAGCCCTGCACACATCCTCCCTGCCTGAAAGGCTTTCCCCTTCCTGACCGCAACTGTCACTTCTTATAATACTCTCTTCTTCCAAAAATTATTTTCTAATTTATCCCTGCCCATTGTGCATTCACAGCATCATCTCCACTAAGTCATCCATACTTCCTTTCACAGCCAGTTGTTGCCCACAGCTAAATTTGCCTTGGGGGCTAGATATTACCAAGCGTTGGCAAGGAGGTGGGGAAACAAGGTTCTCATTCACTGCTGGTATAGCCATTTTGAAGGGCAATCAAGGACCTTAAAATCCAGCAAGCTGACCCTTGGGTATACATCTGGGGAAGTTCTCCTAGGAACACAAAGAGATGTATTTAAGGAAGTTCACTGCCACGCTGTCAGAGTAACCTAAGTATCCATCTCTAAGGAATGTACAAGTAAAATGTGGTATATGAATACACCAGGATAATGAACTGGATTTCCACATGGCAGTCTGGATTGATCTCAAGAACAGAGTTGAGAGGAAAAAGTAAAAACAGAATGAGATTTATAGCATGATTCCATTTATATATTACACACCCACATAAAACAGCCTTGTGTATTTTTGTAAGGGTGCTCATATAGCTAAATAAACATCTGTCAGATGGATTGGAAAGACTATATTAAATAAATTTGAATGGATGCCTATGGGAGGAGGGCAGTGGGATTGGGAATAGTGGATGAAGGGAAAAACAAGAAAATAACGTATTTTTCTAAAAACAAAAAAACAAAAAAAAAACAAAAAAACCAGAGTCCTTCCATGGATAGATGATGATATTCTGTGAACTGAGAAAGGGATTAATGCAAGCATCTGTTCCTGAATTCCAAAGGATATAAAGAAGACAAAGTTTAGATATAGACAGATGATCAGTACACACATACACATACACACATGGACACACACACACACAGGTACACACATACACACATGCTGTTTCTGTGTTTGTTTCCATATTCAAAATGAACAAACTAGCTATACCACTGGTGTAGTATATTACTTTCCTATTGATGTTGCAACAACGTACCACAAATTTAGTGGTTTAAACAGTGTAACTTCAGTGTCAGATAGTTCTGTGTTGGTAGGAAGTCCAACACAGGTGTCACTGGGCAAAGAGCAAAGTGTGGGAAGGGCTTTCTGGAGGCTCTATGGGAGAATCTGCTTCCTTGCCTTTTCCTGCTTCTAGAGATGATTCCTTGACTCAGGGCTCCCTTCCTCTGGCTTCAAAGCCAGCAAAGGCAAGTCTAGTTCTTCTCACATTCCTTCCCTGACTCTTAACTTCCTCTTCTGCCTCCCTCGTCCACTTTTCAGAACCACTGTAATTACATCGGGCTTACCTGGATAATCCAGGATAATCTTCCTATCTGAAAATCAGCTGATTAATTCCCCTTTGCCACAGAGGGTAACAGATTCATAGGTTCCAGGGATTAGGACATGGACATTTTGTGGTCCATTATTCTGCCTACCACACCTTTACATGTGGCAAAGAGCAAACCCACAAAACCACATACTCTTTCTTGTTGTGAATCAGTTGTTCAGCCAAATAACAAAAAATCTCTTGAGTCCTACTATGTGCCAGATCTCTGTGGTGAGAGCTGAGGTTACAGTAAGGGTCAGAGACTGGGAGTTTGGAAATTTTTCCTTTTCTTTCCAACAAAATTCCCACCCTGGCTTATTTTAGCTAAAGAATAAGTGAGAAGTAATCTGATTAAGCTATCCTCATTACATGAAATGATGGCCTATAGTAACCCTCTAGAAGACACATTTATATGCTTTTTGAAGGAGCGCCTTAACCCAGGGCTTCTTAAACTTTCATGGGCATACAAATCACATGGGAATCTTGTCACTGCAATTTTGATCCAGTAGCCCTGGCACAGGGCCTGAGCCTCTGCTCTTCAGACAAGCTCCCAGGAGATACTGCCACTGCTTGTCTAGGAAAGCAGGCGGTGGAGGAAGGCCCTAACTCAAACAAAGCACTACTCCTAAGCAATATTCAGTCTGACCCTGCCACCAATTCATCCTGATGAAGGCTTGCCCCCTAAGAGGTAATGGCAGTCAGTAAGTCAACCACAGCACCACACTTTGTCACTATGACCAAACACCTGCAGCAGAGGGGACGCTCTGCCTTCTGGTAATAGTTTCCCACAAGGATGGTTTCTGACCAAGACTCACATTCATCCATATATGGGGGGGGGGTACATTTTACAATCCTTAATATAATAATGAGTCTCCAGGACTCCTAGGCCAACATCCAAAGCTTATGCTCCCCACCCCCAAGCGGTGACTGAGTGATCCAGTACCCAGATCCATAGCTATTGTTGAAAATGTGTAGGGTTTGAATCATTTGAGAGTTCTCCTACCAGACAAGGTAAAAAAGGCAGATAAGATTCAACCTTATCTCTCTAATGGGGATTCAGTTTTATATACTAGCTCCTTTGGGGAGTGAAGGGATGACATGGGCAGGAGGGCAGAGTAGAAGCGAGAGAATCTCTATAGGTAACTTAGAGAATCTTTACAGGGCTGATGAAACCTTAGTAAAGCACATGGACCAACCGGAGGACACATCATGGCCTGAAGTGAATTGATCGTGTAATTGTAAGGTAAAAGGAGGCAAGTTCCTACATATACCATAGGGCTGTTCTTGATTAATGAGTTTGGGCAAAACCCCTTCATAGTACACTTCTGAACATTAATGTAGTTGGGTGTACTCTGACCTATGACTTCCCCAAATCCTCGTTTCAGTCTCAGCAAGAGATCACTTGGGGAAATGAAGCAGAACCATAGTTACAGTCCCCTACCTTCTATTTGCAAGATAACTAGGTATAGCTCATCTTCTTGGCACAGTGCTTTTCTATTATTTCCCTCAATGCCTCTTTGAGGACCCTCCATTTCATGTTATCTCTAGGCCTCCTTCCTACCTTATCTTGAGTGGGTAGTTGCTAAAAACTCTCCTGTATGGCCTAACACTGCCGCAAATGGCACAGAGCCAAACTTGGCACCTGTGCGATAGATAGCGGGTAAAAAGCATGACTCTGTAATACTGAAAGGGAGCATACTCTGGCTAGAACAGGACTTGGGGCAATCCATTCATCCAGCATCTAAACCGGATGTTCTCTAGGAGAGCTGTTCCCTATTGTAGAACAGATTAAATTAGGGGTTACTATTCTCTCCCACCCTAAGCATTCATCCAAGTATTAAGGTGTCAAATTTTACACCTGGCAGGAGATTTAAGACCCAGTCTACATATATCACTGTATGGAAAAAGAAAAGGAAGTCTAGATAAGGGAAGAAAATCATTCAAGCTCCAACAGACAGTTCACAGCAGACTCTATATTCAAACCCAGCTCACAGAGTTCAGGTAAATAGTTTGAGGTCATATGTCTAGTTGATGGCAACGCTGGGACTAGAATTGCCTCCAATTTCAAGACTTCTTTCCACTTACAGCCTCTCAACCACAGCTAGAACACCCTTTCCCCACCCTGATTATGCACTCACTAATGCCTTTGCAGATATCCAACATGAGTGCTGGGGAAGAGGGTAAAGGGAGCTACCTGGGAATGCTGCTGATCAGGCCTGGTCTTCTTGGCCACAGTCCTATTTGCCTTGCCACCTAATTCCATTTTTATGCCTTAAGCTTTTTAGTTCTTCTCGTACCTGATCCCTCTCCCAGGTGTGATTACTATCTTGCTATTTCAGGTTTCTGTCCAGCTGGGTAGACTCTTCACTCTTTGTCCTAGAACTGAGTTTTTCTCTTTGATGTCATCTTATCTGCCTGGGGGGCCGGCTTACCTTCCTACCCCTCCACTGGCATCTCACTCAGTCCTTCCCACAGCTCCACATTTCACCACCGTCATACTTCCCACTTCTTCTCTCCCTTCCACTTCTCTTGGAACGATGGCTCCTGAATTTCTTGCCCCCACCAAACTGGATGGCTTTTCTCCCTCCGCCTAAGGTGGGGGGACGAGCCGTGAAAGCCCCAAATGCCATCTTTCATCTTATTTCCTATTTCCAGCACATAGCCTATTTATAACTCTGCCTCCCTCTTAGCAGATTGACACAGCACTCTGCTTGGTTCCCAGAATAAATACAATTCAAGAATAAGAGACAAGTCCAGGCTCCCAGGATTATCCTGCAGTCAGGCCTTGGTGAGGAGTTTTTCTGCCAGCATTTGACAAATGTCTCTGATGGCAGCTGTGCTTCTCTGAGCCCATCTTCCACTGTCCTGGAAATTCCTTCCATACAGGATTTTCTTCCTGGCAGATTTCCCTTCCTGATTATGTCTAGACCAAGCTCATATTAAAGGTGGGCGTTATTCCCCTAACATACATTGACTATATCATAAAAGACATTTAAGAAATATTCTTTGGGTGAATGAATGTTGGCATATTAAGGCCAGGTCATAACTGAGTTTGTGGCAAGCCAATACAGAATTATAGCTGATCCACAAAGTCAACAGTATATATAAAATTTCACATTTTTAAAGCAAAATGTGTCCTCTTATGACACCCAATGTCTCTGTCATTATAAAACCTGAAAGGAGCAGCAACATTTACAGGGTGTCTTCCACTATTCGGAGCTGTGCTTTGCTCACATTATCTCATTTATTCTACAACCTCTGAAATACGATTTTCGTCCCCACGTGCGGTAACAAAACTGAGACTCAGGTAGCTGAGCACAGCTTGCCCTAGAAGGAGTAAGTGGATTCCACCCAAGACTATCGGCCTTCAAAGCTCAATTGAAAAGCCTGAAGAGGATGAGGCAACACGTGCTGATGATCCCTGCTTCAGTCTGTGGCTCCCTGCCTAGTTCTTGCCTGCTTGACATGTAATAGGTGCTCAAACAAAAGTTTTTAACAAAATCATCAGATGTGCCATTTCAACTTAGTTTCTTAACATGATATTCTAATATTCTGGGCTTGATGGAGACACTTCAGAGGAAATCCACCACCAAGCTTTAGAAGATTATCAGATGGGGATACACGAGCCAATCTTCCCTGTCTCCATCAAGGAGAACAGAGACTGGGATGAAAGCTCAGCGGGCAGGGTTTTGGTTAGAACTAAGGGCAACCTTATAAGACGTTGGACCAGGCTACTGAGGAAGACAATATATTTTGTCTGCAGATTCCCATCTGTCTGGGATGAGCCGGGTTCCTGCCTGCTGGGAGGGTCTTTGCTTCTGAGGGTCTGCAGAGGCCCAGGAGCTGCTCTCTTGCATTTGCGGCAGCAGAAGCTGCCGCAGAAACTGTCCTCGTTCAGTGGCATCCTCTTCGCAGTAATGCAGAGTTGTTAGCTCCCTTGATTGCTCTCTGATGCGTAGCTTTAATTGTATCCTTGCTTTTATGTAGAGAATAGAATCATGTTCCCAAGAGGATGCCCAGGAAAACCCATCGCCCGCCTTGGAATACAAATAGGAGCCTGCTGAAAACGCTGCTTCATGGGTGGGTGCAGGGCAAAGACGAGGGAGGACAGCTACTTCCGAAGGTCTGGGGCTTATGCATGGAGGCGTTGCCGTCCCTCGTGCACTCTTCTAGGGGTAGAAACGGCAACAATGTTATTCATAGGAAGCTGCCTGGAAATTACAGAGGAAATTTCCCACACACAGGAAATTGCCCGTGAGGGAGGTTTTATGCGGTGCTGGAAAGCTACCATCCCCCCAGAAAGCTGTCCCTCCCGGATACAGGAGCTTCCGTGGAGCTAGTATCACTCTGGACATAATTATCTACTGACTTCCTCAATTTTTTATGCATGGTTCTAGATCACTGAGGTCATATTGTATGTAAATTTTGTAATCTACCTCCTTTAGTTAACATTGTAATCTATAAGCCTTGGGGGGTTCGGGGTGGGGGGGAGTAAAATCTAGGCATTTTACAGTGGAGGATGACATCAGGCAGGATTGAGAGCAAATGACAAGCACTGCTGGGTTGGCTCCTGGGAACTTGAGTCGTCCTGTCCCACTGGGGTTTGGTTTACCGATTTATACAACTTCATGGGGCAGTGGGGAGTGGTTGGTTCTAGAAGGTAGGATTAAAAGAGTTTGGTTTTTTTTTTAATCTTCTCTCAATTTCTTTTATTTTCTAAATTTCATAATAAACCAGTATGACTTTTATAGTCAGAAAAAATTATTTCAAGTGTTTCCTCTTTCTGCTGCCAAGAAAGCAGCAAGGCATTAGAATCTGAATCAGCTGCAGTGAAGAGGCCACCCAAGCTCATCTTATGATGCCTTAGGCTCCCTATCCATGAAATGGAAGAGTAACCCTGGACCCTCCCACAGTAGAGACTGTAACACCATACAGAACCTCTACAGAAGGTGATGTCACCTTTGGACCAGATGAAGAGAGAAGGAGCCCGCATCTGGGAGGCGTCCGAGCATCATGATCCACCGTTCCCCACCCCTCCAAAGACCCCAAGCCTGTCAAAGGAAGGTCATTCATTCACCTTATTTGTGGTCAAAATCTCCCAATTTAGCCACTATTGAGAACAGACTGGAATCCAGGTATTTTTAGAGCTTGAAAAAAAGGGAGTCAAGCTACCTTCTTTTCCCATGGTCCATTTATAGAGCTCTCATTAGGCATAAGAGACACAGTGCCTAGGGACCACAATACTTTTAGAGGGCCACAAAAATGTTTTAATAGATAATGTACTTGTCATTCTGTCAACACAGTTGTAAAATATAAGCTTTCATATTTGCCCATGAAGGCAAAAGTGCCTAAGGCCCATGAAAATCACAATGTAGCCCTGCTCAGCCCATACCAGCCTCATATTTCCCAAGCCCTTCCATGAAATCAAGGTGGACTGTGGACCAGAATGCCTACCGCTCCTATTCATCTTCTTCATCTTTCTGATACAAAAACAAAAACAAAACACAGAACTTGGGTGTGGATTTTTAGGTCAGACTGAGACCCTACAGCAGATTAAGGCAGATGAAGGCATATTTAGCAGACAGCAGGAGAAATAACTTTTTTAATTGCCTACACAAACAACCATTACAACACAGGAAGGATACGAAGCAATAACTCTAAGAAATGACTAGGCATTTCCCCCTCTTCTTAAGAATGATTACCCCTCATTCCTTAGGATAAGGTGTCTGTGAAATGCGAATATCCTCTTTAATAACTCTGGTCCTTCTTTTCAAATTAGAGTTATAAATAAATAAGTACAATTTGCAAAACCATTTGATTACATCCCTGTACTTTCCCAAGAGTCCCTATGGAGGCACTTACACCAATTTTTGCCTCATTAAATATTTAAATAAAAACTCGAGGTGAATTGTGGGACAAAACGGCGTTTATGAAGCACACGTTTGGGCACAACGCAGCACCAAGTCTTGGACTCCGGCAGCAAGTAGAACATTTGGTCCCTGCAGACCAGCAATAGAATAGCTGAGTTCTGGAGGGAGAGAGTTCTGAAGGGAGGGAGTCTTGGTTTCAAGGGAGGAAGCCAGTACAGAAACCCCCAATTTCACTCCGAGTGCCTTACTCAGTAGCCACGAACACACAGAATGCCACCAGGAACCAGGAAGTGAGCACACAGAGCAGCTGAGCAGCCAGTCTCACGTCTCACAGCCCATGCATCCATTGGCTTTAGGACATCGTGTAAAAGTTGAATCAAACCACCCCAAATACCTCTGGTATGAAAGTAAGTAATCTAAGTTCAGAGCACTTTGTTTATGAAATCAGGTGATTTTTTCAATACTATCATGACTTTCCTTGGCAAATGTTCATTGAGCACGGCTCTTTGCCAAGACGCTGTACATGATATATGAAAATAGCCTCCACCCACAGGAGCTTGCGATGTGTTTGGGAAACACAGGAAATCCCAGACGTCAATGGATCACAGCAGTATCGGGCGTACACCCTGAGTGACATAGAGCAGTCCGACTATAAGTTCCATGTGGGCACCAAGGGAAGGGTGAATCCTCAAGCAACTGCCAAGGCACTGAGGATCCAGCAGGAAGCAGATGGCACACTCACAAGGTTTAACTAGAGAGAGTGTAAGTAAGGAAATACTGACTAGGTGTGGGCAGACTTAAGCCACCCCATCACAGTGGTGAACGTGGGGACCAGCAACAGTGGGAAGACATTGCCACCTTTGGCCTGAAGGCACAAGGCAAGGACGGTGTCTCTGGAGCTCCACAAGAGTTGGTGCAATGGAAGAGGGGATGTTCAATGCGAACTGAGGCTGTAGAGGGACTGGAAGCTCAGGCTGGGATTGAGAAGTAAAGACCCAACCTGTGGTCACATGCTGATACCTCCCACAGGCAGAACCTACCCAGGAACTAGAGGGCAAGGGAGCCAGGAGACACAGTTCTGGGACACAGATAAGCAGAGAGTGGATCCAGAGGGACAAATGGACGAACCCAGCATACAAGCTGGACACTGTGCTACAAGCTTTAAGAGAAAAGGGAGATTTCTTGGCATAGAAATGAAGGGAGAGGGCATCTGAGGCAGAGGAAGGCAGGTATATATAGATAAAGGTAATGGGAAATATATATTTTTTTCTGCCAGGAAGTAATGTATACAAAGTGCATTTTCTTAAGAAGAGCCAGGCTATAACATTCAGGAAACTTGGAGGAATAGACGCGAAGCAGGGTTTCTCAGTCTCAGCGCTACTGACGGTTTGAGCTGGATGAGTCTTCGTCTGGGGACTGCTCTGGGCACTCACTGTGGCATGTTTAGCAGCGTCCCTGGCCTCCACCCATGAGATGCCAGCGGCCATGCCCGGGTGTGGTAACTGAAGGTATCTTCAGACATTGACAAATGTCTTCTGCGGGGCACAAAATTGCCCCCAGTTGAGAATCACCGGAAGAGGAAAGGAAAGAGACCCAAGAATGTAGAAAACTGTTGAAACACAGTGCAGACAGGAGATGCTAAGGGCTTAGACCCAGTGTGGCTCAGTGACACTGATAAGGAAAGGACCAATGCCACAGACCCTGTGTAGGGGGAGCAGGTAGGCTGCATGAGGAGGGGTAGAGGGGTTGATGGAGGGTGACTTCAGTTTGTAGACTGGATAACAAGGAGGATAATGTCTCTCCTGGCAGAGCTAGGAATGTGTGAGGCTGGCCTTGGGGAAGGATGATGTCTTCTGTGAACTTGTTTGAAGGAAGCCTGAGGCGTTTAGACAAGGGACTGAGTTGAGAAGGGAGGCTGGGACTAGAGGTGCGAATTTGAGTCATCTACAGAGAGACAGGCTTTTCTCCTCCTATGGATAGAAGTTCTCAGGGAGGAAGGTGGAGAAGCCAACCACTGAAGTTTTCTCTTTTTTTTTTCTGGCACGGGACAGGGTGATGTGCATATTTAGAATAATGTGAGATGGAAATAGCTGGTGCCAGAGGCAGGAAAACTAGGCAGTTTTCTGTGGGGGAAGGTGGTGCAGCCCAGTGCCTGTCCCTCTCACCAGCCCATCCACTGAGGGGCTATGTCTACCACAAGAGATCACCACTCTCTAATGTGGGAGCAGTCCTGAGGAGAATCAAAGCTGCCACAGAAGCCACAAGTGTCAAGACAAGAGAGGAGCCTTGTCCACCCCCCAACCCCTGCTCCCACATTGTTAACAGCCCTCTATTTTTTTTTAAATCGCTCAAATCCTGAAAGAAGTAGACTTTGATTAGGTGGACATTTTCACTTGTGTGGGATAAACAGTTTGTTCTTCTTAAGTCAGCAGTTACAGTAAGTGTTGTTCCCCTAGAGTCCTAAAAGAAAGGTTACACACAGAGGTAGCAGGAAGACCTGAGAATGCAGATCCCGAAGGATAGCCATGCTTATCTGTCTCTGTCCTCCTCTCTGAAGAAAGATGGTGGACCTTCTTGGGTTCCCCCCCCCTTCTTGGGTTTTACCACAAAGATGCATTTTATGGTAGGCAGAATTCTAAGATGGCCCCCAAGGTTCCAGCCCACCCTGGTGTACATGCCTTGTATAATCTCATCCCTTTGAGTGTGGGTGGGCCCTGCAGATGCCATGCGATATCACTCCCATGATTAACATCACATGGCAAAAGGGAATTTTCGGTTGTAATTAAGGTCCCTAAGTAGTTGACTTTGGGTTCCTCAAAAAGGATATTGTCCTAGGTGAGCCTGACCTGATCCACTGAGCCTTTAAAACAAATTGAAAGAAAGCAAACAGCCATGTTGGGAACTGCCATGAAAGGACAGCATTGCTGGGACCAGAGGGAGGCTCCTAAGAGGTGAAAGTGATTCCTGGCCAACAGCAAACAAGAAAACGGGGACTTCAGTCCTATAACAACTAGGAACTGAGTTCTGCCTACAATCAGTGAGCATGAAAAAGGACCCTGAGCCTCACACAAGCCCATAGCCCCAGCCAACGCTTGTATTTTAGCCTTGTGAGACCCTTAGCAGAGGGTCTGCCTGGGAACACTGAGATCATAAATTTGTGTTGTTTTTAGCTACTACGTTTGTGGTAATTTGTTATGTAGCAAAAGAAAACTAATGCACGTATGAAGAGAGACTATGTCCACAGGGTGGACTGGCTCCCTGTGGAGACTGACAACCACACCCTGAGCTGAGCTCCACAAGTATGAGGGGCCTGGGCAGGCTGACCATGGTGTGACCCTTGCTGCTCCCTAGACCCAGCTTCCCCGTGACCCTAGCAGCCCGTAGGATAGGGCCACAACTCATTTCCTCCTGTGAGATGGCCAACTTTAAGATCTGAAAACATGAACCATAATATAAGCCACACAGGATAGGTAGAACATATTTTCTGAGCTGAGATGGCCATGGCACGAAGGCTGGTCAGGATTCCTACCCCGGGTGCCAGATCTGTCCCTTCCTTGGCCCAATATAACTTTGGCCCCTCAGCTACTGAGCTACCAAAGCTGAATGGACACTGATGTATCACTTCTCAGGAGGGCCTCTTAAAGTCAGGAAGGAGAAGGAAGAAAGGTGGAAGGAGAAGAAAAAAAGAATTTTATTCAGCAAACAAATATTTATGGTGCTCATGACATGTGCAGCCCTCTCCTAGGCCCCAGCAACACACAGTGAATAAAACAAAAATCCAAGCACTCCAGTGAGAGAATACAGACCAACTAATAAAACAAACATTTAAAAATTTAGTATGAATGATAATAGAGCAGAGGAGGAGTTGGAAGGGAAAGGGTTTGGAAAGGGATATCAGGAGTGTAGTTTGGGACATGTTAAGTTGGAGAAGCCTATTGGACATCGGTGGAGCTATCAAGTAGACAGTGGGATATTCTAGTGTGGGAAAGAATTGGGGCTGGAGATATAAATTTAATATCTAAAACATAAGACCAGATGAGATAAAAAGGGAGTATGTGGATAAAGAAGAAGTCCAAGGGTAAATCCTGGGACCCTCTGACATTAAGGTATCACAGAGAGAAGAAAGAACCACAGTCAGAGTTCAGTCTTCTGTAACAAAATACCACAGGCTGGGGGACTTAAACAACAGACATTCATGTCTCACAGTCCTAGAGGCTGAAAGTTCATGATCAAAGTGCTAGCAGAGCAGTTCCTGGACGGGCCCTTATCAAGGTTTGCAGAGAACCACCTTCTTGCTGTATCATCACATGTCAGAGAGAGCAAACTCTGTCTGTCTCTCTTCCTAAAAGGGCACTAAGGCCATCATAAGGACTCCACCCTCATGACCTCACCTAAGCCTAATTACCTCCCAAAAGTCCCACTGCCAAATACCATCACATTGGGGTTTAGGGCTTCAACATATGCATTTGGGAGAGGGGGCACAAACATCGAGTCCTCGGCAACTAGCAAAAGAGTTGAGAAGGGAGAGGCAGTGAGGAAGGAGAAAAACCAAGAGAGTGTGATGTCCTGGAAACCAAGAAGAGAGTCTCAAGGATCAGAGACTGATTATCAGGGTCAAATGTTGCTGACAGGTAACAGATAACCTTTGATTTAAGATCATGTCATTTTCGGATCTTGACAAGAATAGTCTCGGTGGAGTGATGAGAATGAAAGCCTGATTCAGGTAGACTCGAGAGAGACTGGAAAGAGAAATTAGAGGCGGCAAGTGCAGACAACTCCTTTAATGAGCTTTGCAGTAAAGGGGAGTACAGCAGTGGGGCAAAGTCGCAGGGGAATATGATGGGAGAAATTAGAGCATATCTGTACACTGATGGGAATGAAGGAAAAATGAAATAATGAATATGTGTATGATTTTCAATTATGCAAGAAAATAGTGTGACCCATTTGATGAGTTTACTTAGATTTTATGTAATAGCTGAAACACATAAGAGAGAACATATAAACTGAAGCACAGTGAACACCCACAAAACCACCAACCACACCAAGAGCTGGACCACCACCAATCATGTCTATTTACGTGCTCCTCACTCTCCCACCCTCTGCCTCTCAGAAGAAAGCAACTTCCGTGAATTCGGTGGTTATCATTTCCTATAAAGTCATATTCTCTTCACTATAATTTGTTGTACTTATTGGCTGATAGATCAAGGAAGACCTCACTTCTGTCCCTCAACCTGGCTTCTGCAGATGGACATCAGACCACGTTGGTCAGTATCACAAAATTCCCCTCTTACATTTAACCTACCACACTAAAAGTCCATTTCTCATCTTCCCTCTCCAGCTAGCCACTCTCTTTACCAGAAACACCCCTTCCTCGACATGAAGATCATTATTATTCATCCCTCTCTGTATAGCATCCTCCACAAGAAAGCAGGAAGAGACAAGCACACCTTCTTCCCTCTTACGTACACAGAACAGACCCCATTTTTCTCCCGGAAGATATACCTGCAGCACTCAAGTCTCCAGCCTCCCCCTCTAGCCCTAAGGCAGGTGCCAACGCCTGGTGGCCCCTCCACAGGGGGCCCAGGGAGGCAGGTGATGGCCAGTGGTTAGGCTTCTTTTATCCCCAAATCACCTATGGGCAAGCGGCCATCCCCAGATCAGCCAGGACTCTCCAGGTATACAACAAGGACCAGCAAAACTTTGACAAATGCCAAGAGATTGAGCCCTTTACAAATGGATGACAGCAGGTTCTGAAAAGCCTTCTGCATACATAAACCAAACACCCAGCCCCTGCGCTTACTCACTGACGCTTGAAATTGCTTTAAGGAGTGACAACAGTTCATCTCACAACTGGAGAAACCTCTGAAGGCCCTGGATGAACTAACTCAATGATTTAGATCAGCGCACACTAGTGTGTAAAGGTACTGAAAGACTTGATGATGCAAGGGGCACTTTTTAAAATAAGTGTTAAGTGACAAGAGCTGTAGCAGAGAAAGATGGGGCTCTTCTTGCCTCCCTGGGAGCTTAAAGAAAAAAAAAATCTTGAAATCAGAAGACTTGGAATCAAATTTGTCCCTACTGCCAGCTGCTGACCACAGGCAAGTTACTCAAAGTTTTGAACCTTTTTATTTCTATCCCCCCCTTTTTTAAATAGGCTTTACGCCAGCGAGGAGCCCCACGCAGGGCTTGAAGGCACGACCCCGAGATCAAGACCTGAGATGAGACCATGGGTAGAACACCTACCGGACTGAGCCACCCATCCAAGCGCCCAGAACCTATTTCTTACTTCTAAAGTGAAGGTAGATACCTACCTCCAGAGTTACTGTGAGACTTCCGTGCCATGCTACTCCGTGAATATCTTCCTTCCTTCCCTGTTGCCTCAGGCATCTGGAGTTCTGTGCATATCCTCACTAACTCTGTCCCCTGTTTTAGCATTATAGAGATTAAGGGCGAGGAATCTGGAACCACGCAATGCAGGTTCAAATCCTAACTCCATTACTTGCTGTGATCTTGGGCAAGTTATTTGACCGCTCTGTGCCGTTTTCTCACCTGTAAAAACGGAGATGAAAATAGTACTTGTCTCATGGGGAGATAGTAAGCATTCATATGTGTCATGCACTTAAGGAATCATTTTGGCACACGCACACAAAAGCACTCCAAGTGCTTGCTCCTATTATTCGCAAAGGCTCCTCACCTGCCCACTTTCCACGAGCCAAAAGATCATTCTAAGCCCCTCCACTTCCGCTCTCTAAAATACAAAGCCCGCTGTAAACTGCCACTTCGCCAAAGCCCATTGTAAATCCCCCAGGTTTCCGAGCGCCCCCAGCCCTAACCTTGAACAGCCTGGCCATCTGGTCCTCCCACCACAAGCAAACCCCCGGCAGTTCTCAATTCTCCCAACCCTGCGGCTCTGAACTTCCGCAATCCAGACTCTGGGGGAAGGCCTAGAGGGGTGGGGCGGGGCGGGGCAGGGTGAGGCGCGGCGGGCGCGGCGGGAGGGCGGCTCTGTGACGTCGCGCCCCGGCCGCTCTGCCGCGGTTGCCAGGCAGCGCGGCCAGCATCCAAGTTGCCAGGCGAAGGCCAAGCGCTAACAAAGCCTGGTCCCGCCCCACCTCCCCGGTTCCTCCAGGCCCAAGCCGGTACCGTCTTTCCCCGCCCAGGTTCTGCGGCTTTCCCCTCCGCCAAGGGTGCGTGGGACTGAGGCCAGACGCGAGGTGTCGCCCCGTACCAGACAGCCCGTTTGGGAGCGAGCCTCAGGTAGCAACCCTAGAGGGGAAGTGGATTGGAGGGAAGTGCCGTGAGCGCCCCCAGGGCTGCGCGGGTCTGAGGGAAGAGTCCTGCCCATGGGCCCATCTGGATTCCGAATCCGTCCTTGTTCACAGAGCAAGAGGAGAGGACTGTGATCTCTAAGAGAATGTGATCATGGTGATTATTGCTGTCTGCCCAAACTATCTGTATATTTTGTTCCCAGAGCTACTACTTTATGATTTCGTATACAGAGGACAGTGATTTGAAACCAGAAGAGACTCTGGGATCAGAGCCCCCTCCAGACTAGCCACACCACTTTTTTTTTTCCATATCTATGGGGGGGATTGTCATGAGGATTAATGGGTGTGAGTAACACTTTAAAAACTGCTATCAATCATTCATATTCCTAATATCTATTGATCACTGACTGTGTTCCAGGCTAGGCATTGGCAATTCCATAGTGAGCAGAAACTGACTGTTCTACCCTCAAGTTCAGTCTATTGGGGGTGGCAGATGTTAATCGAAGAATTACACAGATACTGTAAAATTAGAGCTGAGCTACGTGCTGCCAAGGAGGGGTAGGTTAGTGGTACTCAGAGAAGGTGTAATGGAACAAGAGGTCAGGGAAAGCTGAGCTGAGATCTAAGAACATGTGAAAAAGTGGGGGGATTCATTCCAAGCAAGGATAATCATGTGTCTACAACCCACCATCTCCTATTCCAAGCCGGAACGAGTATATCCAATTCCCTGGTCCTTGGTTCCAAGAGCTGTTCATAGAAACTGCCTCTGAGATTCTGGTGTTGGAGACTTTTATTCATGTAACTGCAGCTTTTTGTTAATATAACTGAAGCTCTGTTTAGCCTACACCAATAAAACCAGAAGAACAATTCCAGAAACATATCTATATTACATATTTGATAAGAACTATATTATTCCGCACCCAACACATACATGTTGAACCTGCCACTCCACATTGGGAAGCATGTAGCCTTCACGAAAAAAGGAAATCTGTTGAATTTTAAAGAGTTGTAGGGGCCTGGAAAAAGTAAATAAGGATGGCCCACCATACTGAGAGCTTTAAGAGTAGAAAAGCACTTTATAAAGCATTAGAATCATGGACTATTAAGATAAAATGGACCTTTCCTCACTTCTTTTATCTGCTGTGAACAAATGGTCTATATTGATCAAAGGCAGAGAAGTTGGGCTTTCGCGCCACTTCAACCTAAGGAGTCTATGATTCTCTCTGTGGCTCAAAAGTACATGGAACTCCTGAGAGTAAAAGGGAACATGGAAGGAGAATCTGACCTGCCCGTCCTTCAGTGTTCTCCATTTGTACCACAGTGCCACCATCTACCCTTCATCCAAGCTTGAACAGTGGGGCGTCACCCTACATTCCTTTCTCCTCCTCCCACAGTGGTTACCAAGTCCTATAGCTCCTGCCTTTCTTATCCCTCCCCACTTCAACTCCTCAAAGGCAATGATGCTCTCAAGAGTTGCTCCCAAAAGTGTTGCCATGTTCTTTTAACCACGCTCCCTGCCTAAAGCTTCACTCCACTCCCCTCAGCCCATGTGCGCAGGTGTTGACCGATTAGTGCGTGTTTCAGAGTCCAAGAAAAAAAGAAAAATCATATACAAGCTGAACAAAGAAAGTTCAACATAAGGAATTTTTAACTATAATGGTATTGGAGTAATGGAAGATGGGTTAGTAAGATGTAAAGAGAGATCTAAAGTATACAGGAATCACTAATATAAGGAACAACCACTCCCCTTGAGATAGATCACCCAAGAAGGAGCTGCCCTCCCAAAAGCTTGTCAAAGAGGGTGTGGCCAGAGTTCATTGAATGGTAGAGAAATTGCTGAGGTGCCAGGCAGGCAAAAATCCACAGTCTAGAATGCCGAAGAAGCCATTTATGAAAAGAATATGACCGTGAGTGATTATTGCTCTCTCCCCAAACTCAGTGGCAGCACTCTGCTACAAAGCTTCCCAAGAGAGGGGCCAGGGGAAGCTGGTGGCACTGCTGGCCGCCATCCATGGTAGCAGTCGGACACACAGGAGGGCACATACTGCAGCGACCAGAGGCTGGAGAAGCTGCTGCAGGATTGCGGCGCTGCAGAGACCACACGGTCCTGATGCCCAACAAGGAGAGCATAGGATCCCACAAGAGAAACCCTTTCCCCCTCTCGTATCTCTACCGACAGACTTTGACGTGCTGACAAAGGAGAACTATTTAAAGGACCTAATGCCCTTTTTGCCGAGGAGGCAATGCAGGGTACGTTTGGGGCCAAGAGGCAGTAAATTGGTAACTGGCATGTCAAGCTGACACCCAAATCTGATTGTGTGTCTCTAGTGCTTACATCCTCTAGGGGCTCCCTGTTGCCTTCAAGATAAAGTTCTCCAGCCTCAGCACAGCGAACCAGGGCTTTTACATTCTGGACTCAGGCTGTAGTTCCAGGCCGAGGTGTAACTACTCTGCCTCCACCCACCCTAGCCCCCCGTAATTACCGCAGTTCCCCGAATTGGCCACGTTCTCTGATGCCTCCACACCTTTGTCTAAGGAGTCCTGGCCGCAGAAGAATTCCCTCCTTGCTCTCATCAGTCAACAGCGGCTTACTGAGAACCTGCTCTACACCCGGCACTAGTCCGGGGACTGAGAATACAGCTACGAACAAACCAGGCCTCCCCAAGTCTCTGTTCAAAGTCACCAGGAAGTATTTTCTGATGACTTTCTCCTCCCTGCCAGTGTTGGATGTCTTATCTGGGAGATTCTGTTTTCCTCTATCTAGTGCAGACTTTTTAACACTTTATCCTATTTTAATCACTTATTTTTCTATCAGTCCCTTCTTCTAGCCTATGAGCTCTCGGAGGGCAAGGTGTATGACTCATGCATTTCTGGATCCCAGTACTCAGCACTAGTCCTGATACATAGAGTTTAAATGGATTAATTACTTGCTCAGTATCACATAATTAGTCAAAGAGTGGCCCAGGACCGGAATCCTGATCTCCTGTCTAACAGCCAAGAGTGCTGCTTCACTGGTGTTTGCTCCGCTCTGTGGGTGTCCTAGCTCACCTAGCTGGGAAGGACAGTTCGTGCTGGAAGAGACAAGAGCAATGTTGAACATCAGCAGGAATGGTAAAGGAAACAGGAAAAAAAATATTGAAAACTATGGTGCATTCCCTCAGAGCCCCCACACACTTGGAGTTTCTGAATCATAGGAATGCTATGATGAAATCAGAAGTAGGGAGGACAAGTAAAAGGAGGAACATGATTGGGGGGTGTGTTCTGACATTTCACTCTGAAGAAATAGAAGCTAATCAACTAATGAAAGACAGTGTTAAGGTGGCCCCAGGTTTGTACACCAGATCCCCAAATTAGGGAGCGTGTTGCATAACCATAGGGAGCACGGTTAATATGGCAGTCTGTAGATGGTGTCCCTGGGCTTGTGGACCATGATATCAACATGAGGGATTTAAAATACGAGCATGGCTAAGTTAAGAAAAATCAAAATGGATACCTGTTCACTCATGAGATGATAAATACGTGGAACTCATATAACTTCCAAGAGGTGGTATTAGTATGATATATAAGCAATTTTGATAAATTTACTGGTAACAAAGCCAAAAACTCCTGCTCAAAAAAAAAAAAAAAAAAAAAAAAAAAAAAGACAAGGTCAGGTGGGACAGCTCTTAGCAATATTGCTGTTGGCATCCAGTGCTAGGTTGGCTCGACCGTGGATTAAGCCCAGGATAGAAAATGGTCCAGATTTCAGTGAAATAAAGTTGGAGAGGCAAAGCTAATATGAATAAGATGAATTGTGGAGAACTTGGAAGTCAGACAGGACATCACTCTGATGAGAAAAGAAATGAAGATCCACTAAAGGTTTTTGAGAGTGATGTGATAATGTGAGTGGCTAAGACATGTTACCTGGGAAAATTAAGCCTCAATTTCCTGGCATTGGGAAAATAATTATAATATTAGAACCTTCCCACCCATAGAGTGTTGTGAAGATTAAATGAGATAATGAATGAGCAACGACTGCTCGTAGGCCTTTCTTATGCTGGCCATCCTTCCATTCTTTGCAACTGTATGGAATCTAGTTAGACAATTACCATGTTTCCAGGACAAAAAATTAGGACATACTCTGACAAATAATTTTTGTTCCACTTCAATGTGCTAAAAATGTACTTTCCATGATGCAAATGGGAATATCCAGGATATTTCAGTGATTTAGGGGGACAGCAGGACATAATATTTGAGACGAGAGTTGTCCCAGAGAAAATCCATACTGTGTCAGTGCATTATATAGAAAGAAGGAGGCAGTACGATATAGTGTGGCAAGAGCAATGGTGTAGACCCAGATTCTTGCATCTGCTCCAACATAAATTGTTCCCCTGTGCCAATCACTTCACCTCCCTGTACATCAGTTCTCTTGTTTGTAAACTGAAGGTCTTGAACTACATTGTAAGTCAAACTTCTTCCTTTATTTTTATTTTTTTAAAGATTTATTTATTTATTAATTAGAGAGAGAGGGTTAGCAAGAGAGAGCAGGAACAGGGCAGGGGGGGTGGGGGGAGGGAGGGAGAAGCAGGCTCCCTGCTGAGCAGAGAGCCCAAGGCGGGGCTGGATCCCAGGACCCTGGGATATGACCTGAGCCAAAGGCAGACACTTCATGACTGAGCCACCCAGGCGCCCCTAGAAAACACATGTTTAAAAACATTGTAGAGACAGTGGAGAGCTTTAGAAGCAATGAGGACTAGATGGATTACAATTCCAGGAGGGCATGGAGCCCCTCCAAGGTGAGCTGATGATCACAAGCCATTTTTTTCCCCTGGGGCCATTTGCCAACTCTGGCTGTGGACTGAGGATTGCGCTTGACCCTTGCAGAGCAACTATACTGGGGGAAAGAGAAACCAGCAAGGCTTTGGGTGGTCAAACAGCAGTGGCATGACAGATTAGAAATTTTTGGTACCCCAAACACACTTTAGTTTTTACACATTTAACATATAATTTAAAAAATACTGGGCATGCCCCCTATGACCCAGCAATTGCACTACTAGGTATTTACCCAGAAGATATAGATGTAGTAGTAAAAAGAAGGGCCACATGCACCCCAATATTCATAGCAGCAATGTCCACAAGAGCCAAACTGTGGAAGGAGCCAAGATGCCCTTCAACAGACAAATGGATAGAGAAGATGTGGTTCATATATACAATGGAATATTACTCAACTATCAGAAAGGATGATTACCCAACATTTGCAGCAACATGGATGAAACTGGAGGAGATTATGCTAAGTGAAATAAGTCAAGCAAAGAAAGACAATTATCATATGGTTTCACTCATATGTGAAACAGAAGGACTAGCATGGAGGACATTAGGGGAAGGAAGGGAAAACTGAAAGGGGGGAAATCAGAGGGGGAGATGAACCATGAGAGATTCTGGACTCTGGGAAACAATCTGAGGGTTTCAGAGGGGCGGGGAGTGTGGGGATGGTTTAGCCCCTTGATGGGTATTAAGGAGGGCACGTGTTGTAATGAGCACTGGGTGTTATATGCAAATAATGGATCATGGAACACTACATCAAAAACTAATGATGTACTGTATGGTGACTAACATAACATAATATAAAAAAAGTACTGGGCGGGGGCGCCTGGGTAGCGCAGTCGTTAAGCATCTGCCTTCAGCTCAGGGCGTGATCCCGGCGTTCTGGGATCGAGTCCCACATCACGCTCCTCCGCTGGGAGCCTGATTCTTCCTCTCCCACTCCCCTGCTGTGTTCCCTCTCTCGCTGGCTGTCTCTCTGTCAAATAAATAAATAAAATCTTAAAAAAAAAAAAGTACTGGGCGTGCAAAAAAGCATGAAAATGTGTTTAGATAGATTTAGGTAGGCAAAGGATGGCAATGTGGATTCATTCTGACATCCTTGGTCTCACTCGGATAGGAAAAGGCTTCATGTTCTGAAAGTGAGGACAATAGTTGGGTGGGATGCAGCCTTGGGCGGAAAGTCATTCCCTGAAAATTAAGTAAGAAATAGAATCTCCCAAGGGGCGCCTGGGTGACCCCGCGGTTGGGCGTCTGCCTTCGGCTCAGGGCGTGATCCCTGCGTTGTGGGATCGAGCCCCACATCAGGCTCTTCCTGCTGTGAGCCTGCTTCTTCCTCTCCCACTCCCCCTGCTTGTGTTCCCTCTCTCGCTGGCTGTCTCTATCTCTGTTGAATAAATAAATAAAATCTTTAAAAAAAAAAAAAAAAGAAAGAAAGAAAGAAAGAAATAGAATCTCCCTGTTGGAGAATGCAAAGATCAAGCCAGGCCGAAGCAGGAGTGAAGGAGTTTGAGGGTAGAGGTGAGGCGTGGTTGGATTGCGCTGCACCAGATGATATTGTAAAGATTATTACACCGTTACTATTTCATAAAATAAAATTTGATTAGTAAGAGATTAGAAATTTTCTGTTCTTTCAAATTCAGTCAGCAGATCTCAATCTTAGAATCACATGACCATCTTAAAATTTGCTCATGCTTTGGCGTTTTATAGGTGTCAGAAATCTTAAAGACCACCCCCCCCCCTTAACAACGCAGCAAGCAATTTCAATTCTCATGAGGGAATCCCAACTCCTGTTAATAAACGTGGGCAAAGTCACACTGCCTTCGAATGCTTCCTCGGTAAGGGAGTTTCTGCTAGTGATTAGTCAGATGTTCCTACTTCTTCCCCTTGGCTCCTGTTTTCTTTAGAACGTACCAGGTGCCTTTGGCCTGTGGGATATTCTGTGAGTTCTACTTCCCTGCAATCAGAAGAAATGTATTCACTTTGCTCATTTGTCTCAAACTTTCTCGCCGGCTTCTAATACTCTAGGTGAGCAATTTAAACCAGAAACTAATTTTTCCCTTAACAACCAGTATTTTTACAGTTTACTTTCTAATGAACATTGTTTTAAAATTATGTCAGTTTCAGCTTTTACTAGAAATTGATCTCAATAACCACCAGAATTTCTTCTGTAGCACATAATCTTAGACCACTGCAACTTAAACACGGAAAGAAAATTTAAGAGCTTTTCAACAGAAGGACTTGAGCTTCCTCAACCTTTTTGATGTCATAGCACACAAAGAAATATATGTAATACACACACTGGGGTAAACTGCAGGGTATTGGGAGGTTTATAGGGAGCTTATACAAAAATTCAATATATTTTTATTACATAATTATAATAAAAAGTAAAATACAGAGTAACAGTAAAAATATAACCGTGTAATTTGAATGAAACTCCCAAATAAACATTTTAAAGTTTTTTAAAGAGAAGTCAAGCTTGCTTTCTTATCATGAGTTTGCTTTACATCAAGTTTTGTGTTGAATACATGAGGTTCCCGACAAACATCTTTTAATGATGTTCTCTTCCAATTCTTAAAGCTACCATCAGTGGAAAAGTTTGCCTCACAGATGGGTCTTGGCAAATAGTAGAAGGGTATTTACTGATTTTTCTCCAATTGACAGAAACTCCTTTTTCACTATTAACCAGAATCTGGATCATTTAGTTCCTTCTTTCTTTCCTTGAAATTCTCGTGATTACATGAATAGATTTCTAATGCTCTTGAACTTTTTCATATCATGTATTTCCAAATACTGTGACACTTAACAGATGTTTTGCTGCTAGTCTTCCTTAGGATTGAAGCTAGAATATCAGTTAAACTCCCCACTGAACTGCATATAACCTCACATTTCCTTTCAATCCAAGAGCATTGTTAGTCTACTTATTTTCACACACTCCTTGAGATTTTGATTAAATTCATTCTGCTGCTCAAAAATGTCAAGTAAGCCAATTTTCTGAAGACAATACTCTCCTCAACAACTCTGCAATAAAGATCGACATTTTTTTTTTCAATTTTTCTTTTAGCTCCTAATCTCCAGAGAAAGAGCTTTTCCTTTGATAGTAGGTACCTTGGTAGGAAACAGCAAATAGTTTCTTCACATAAAGCTGAAAACAGACGGAACCAGAACGGCTTGGATTTTATTAGTAACATCCTTTAAGGTGGAATTCACATTTACAGGGGAACTACAGACAAGAGCTCATTGTGAACAAAACAATGTCTTACTTGCATCCCAGGCATTGAGAACGTGGAGTGGTGAGCAGAGACGATGGAAAGCCTTCCCACCTTCCTGTCATCACAGATTTCCCACCAGGGCGGGGACTGCTGTGCTTGCATAATCTGTAACATCTGATTTGTTTTAAAGTACTTAGTTACTACTCCATAGACATCATCCTGTGTAGTTTGTTTTGGTACTTTTTGGCAAAACGATCCATATTCTTCCAAGCATTCCTCTCCAGCGATTCTCACTAGTGCTATCAACTGAACCCAGTGACTTAACATCTGCAGATTCACCACTCTGCAAGGAAACGCTTTGATTAATTAGTCTTATACAGAATGTCATCGATGCGTCTTCTAATAGTATTATTCCAGAGTAGCATTTATATATTTCCTAGGCTTCATCTGGTCCCAAATGTGTGGTCATTACGCAGGCAGGTTGGTAAAATGAATTATCCTATAATTGTGGGAGATATTTTGGCTTTAGTTCCTAATTATGGGACCTTTTAATTAGCTTCTTGAATCCGGTCTGATGTAACCTACTGCTGTAAATAGTTGTAAACGGTTTCCTAAAACAGTGGTTTTCAAAGTGTGGTTTCAGGGACTTTACAGGCAACTTGAGACTTTGGGAAGTAGGAGTCCATGAAGTTAAAACTGTTTTTGTAATAATACTAAGACATGATATGCCTTCATCACTCTTTTCCTTAAGAGTATACAGTGGAGTTTTCCAGAAGCTATATGATATGTGATATTATAACAGATTGAATGCAAAACAAATATAAGAATCTGTCTTTATTAAACCATTCAGAGATTTGCAAAAAATGTAAAACAATGCCACTCTTCTCTCTAAGGGTTTTTTTGTTTCTGGAAACTATAGTTATTTTTCATTGAAATGTTACTTATTATGTAAAGGATTTCTTTTTTTAAATTAATTTTTAAAAATTTTTGTTTTAATTTCAAAAATGACAAATATTGATAGATACAACCATATTAACAAAAGGTTTTTGGGGTCCTCAATAACTTTTAAGGTGTCCTGAGACCAGAAACTTAAAGAATTATCCTCTTAAACAACTATCTAATACAGACATTTTCTATTAAGGCCCTGGCATGATTTTCCTGGCACCATTTTCCTCATTTGATAACTTTTCCATGAAATAAGCTATTTAGGCAGATAAAAAAATTATCAGAGCAAACAAATAATCCTAAATAATTTGAAATAATCCTAAAAATAATAGATATTATAAAAATTATTACTACTCAATTTTAAATTATACTTTATGGTAGGAAAATAAATAATATATTGAAAGTATTAAGGAGACTATGGGCCTTTTTGACGATAACAAATCAATTTGCGGAGAAAATAAGGTTGTCCATTTTCTTATGAATATTTTAAAATAAATTACATAAAATTTTTGAAAAAGTAAGCATTTGATAAAGTGGAATTTTGAAAATATGATTTAATAATCAAAGTGCTAAATTTCTTTTTTTTTTTAAAGATTTTATTTATTTGAGAGAGAGCGAGCATGCACAAGCGAGAGTGTGCACACAAGGAGGGGGAAAATCAGAGGGAGAGGGAGAAGCAGGCTCCCCGCTGAGCAGGGAGCCCCATACACGGCAACACGGGGCTCAATCCCAGAACCCCTGAGATCAGGACCTGTGCTGAAGGCAGACACTTAACCAACTAAGCCACCCAGACACCCCAAAGTGCTAGATTTCTAAGAATATAAACAATTAGTTATAATCAAGTGGAGTTGAAATATTTTGAAAAATATTTTTCATGAGATATTAAAGAGCTTCAAACGCCTTTACTAAACCAATGAAATTATTTTCCATTATTATATGTTTTTAGAAACTTTTTTTATTTCTGTAAACAAGCAATGTCATTACAAAATGTCATTAAGAATCAGATTTTGAATACATCAAAAGCTAAGAATAAATAACTATAAATCAAGTCACAATTTCAAACAATGAGCAAGTGGTGGTGATGATGATGAAGCACACGTGCCTCTTTGTTGGGAGAAAATATAAAAAATAAGCAAATTAAATGAAAGGAAGAACTGCATATTTGAAACTTATGCACAAATGACTATCACTGGTAACAAACACATTACAATTAAGTGATCTTAAGCAGACCCACGGAGATGGTTCTAACGTAGTGGATAAAGGGGAAAGCCCTATATACAAGCATCTCCTCTGGCAAGTGTTACACATAAAACCTTAAGCACAAAAACAATAATTACTGAAATCTGGAATTTTACTGACTGAGCCAAACTGTTTCCGAATATAATTTCAACTGTTATAAATCAGTGGATGGTTGTAAAATGGTTGTAAATTTTGTATCACTAGAAAAAGTTTACAACCATCGATCTCTCCTGGAGACACCTGTAACCCATTCTGCCATGGCCACTGTGGACGGCTCAGCTGTAGAGATCTGTAAAAGGCAGAATGGGATGAAATGGTAAAATGTGTATTACAAAAAATATTTGATGATTCCCGAGTTTTCTAGGAAGACCGATGGCATACCAGGACTCAGGATGAAGCTTAGGCGTGTGTAGAGTGTGAATAGATGGGAAAAAAAGAGAGCACTTCAAATACAGCAGCCAGAATTAGCAACATCCTGAGGGAAATAGAAAAGAAGATAGAGTTCTGTTAACAATGAATGAGCAAGTGCCAACCTTCAGATATATAATCTGGAAGAATTGGAAGGATGCCAGAGTAGACTACGTGTTGGAAATTTGTGTTGGTAAATACTAGCAGAAAATTTCTAATTTAAAGTTGTGTGTAAATTACAGAGAACCTTGAAAGTCAGGGTGGATATGATTGCCATTTTGTGAACAGGGCTCTCTGACCTATGAACAGCAGCATAGAAAATAGATCTGGATACACTCAGAATAGACCAGGGAATGACCTGAGACAGGCATCCCGGTCAGGAGGCCGCCAGTAGGTGGGGAGAGGCTGAATAGTAGAAAAGGAGTAGAAATAGAAAGGAATGAATTGGAGACACATTTCAAAGGAAATATCCTTGGAATTTCCTGAGATTCCACAGATTGAAGAGAGTGGATGGCCCCAAATTTTGAGGCCAAATGACTGAGAAAATAGGGGCATGATGTTCAGATACAAATTTGGGGAGGGGACTTCGCTGGGAGATGGAGAATAAATTTTAGTGGAGATGTGCCCAGGAGGCAGTAGGAAGTGAACCACAAATGCACAGGTGAGAGGTCGGGGACAGAAGAACAAGTATAATCAACACCGTTTTGTGGTGGATGAAGCCATGAGAGGATGTGAGCTCTCCAAAAACAGTGTCAGAGAGACATAAGCTCAGAATGCTGAAGACTGAACTTTGGGAAGATTGCAAACTCGTGCTTAAAATGAGGAAAGAGGAAAAAAGTTAGGGTGACAGAGGAGGAGTGCAAAGGAAAATAGAAAAACAAAAAAGGTACCTGCCATCAAAGGAAAAGAAAGCCTCAAGAAGGAAAGGACAGTCATGTTTAACAGGCCACCTCCTGCCTCAGACTATGTGTGTTCAAATCCTACCTCTGCCACTTATGGGCTATGTGTCATTTCCAAAGTTTTATTCTCTCTCTCAGTTTCGTCATCTGAAAAATGGTAATAATAGAATCTACCTCATAGCGATATTTTGAGGATTAAGTGAGAAAATGTATGCACACTACTTAACATAGTATCTGACACGGACCAGAAGTTAATAGATGTAATCGATGATTTTAAGGGAAAAATGGGGTGGTGAGAACAGAAAGAATTGCAAGGGGTTAAAGAAGGACTGATCCTTGAGAAAAAGAGAGCTTACCAGACATTGGCCAAAAATGGAGAGAGATCACAGAATGTTCTTAGACGAGGCATGGGGTAAAGGCTTTGCTTCAATTTGCTTTGTACTAACCAAGGATTATCATTGTTATTGTTATCTCGGAAGCCTAGTTAATTAGGCTTAGGCCATCTTTTCATTTATATAAGGCCATTTTAACATTTAGAACAGAAATAAACAATTGCACAACTAAAAGATTCTGTCAAAATATATACAAACAGTCCAAACATGCAGCCACTTTAAAGAACAGTATGGCGCTGCTTCAAAAAATCAAAAATAGAATTACCATCTGATCCGGCAATCCCACTTCTGGGTATATACCCAAAAGAATTGAAAGCAGGGACTTGAAAAGATATTTGTATACCCAGCATAGCAGCATCATTCACAACAGCCAAGAGACAAACACAACCCAAATGTTCAACGGCAGATGAATGTGGTATATATATGCAATGGAATAGTATTCAGCTTTAAAAAGGAAGGAAAATCGGACACACTCTACAGCATGAGAGAACCCTGAGGACATTATGTTAAGTGAAATAAGCCAGATACAAAAGAGCAAATATTGTATAATTCTACTTATAGGAAGTACCTAGAGTAGTCAAATTCGTAAATACAGAAAGCAGAATGGTGGTTGCCAGGAGCTCAGGGGAGTGGGGAAATGGAGAATTATTGTTGAATGGGTACAGAGTTTCAGTTTGGGAAGATGAGAGAGTACTAGAGATGGATGGTGATGATGGGTGTCCAATGAGAATGCATTTAAGGCCTCGGAACCGTACACTTAAAAGTGGTTACGATGGTAAATTTTGTCATGTGTATTTAACCACAATTTTATATATATATTTCCAGATAATATGAGCAAAATAAGGCACTGCCCTTTGCTATATAAAAATAGATTGAAAAATTATCAGAGGGGCGCCTGGGTGGCACAGCGGTTAAGCGTCTGCCTTCGGCTCAGGGCGTGATCCTGGCGTTATGGGATCGAGCCCCACATCAGGCTCCTTCGCTATGAGCCTGCTTCTTCCTCTCCCACTCCCCCTGCTTGTGTTCCCTCTCTCGCTGGCTGTCTCTATCTCTGTCAAATAAATAAATAAAATCTTTAAAAAAAAAAAAAAAAGAAAAATTATCAGAAACAATCTGTAATGGTAACTTTCAAATTATGAAGTATTTCATACATAGAAAATAAAATGCTTAGGGGCACCTGGGCAGCTCAGTCGGTTAAGTGTGTGACTCTTGATTTCAGCTCAGGTCATGATCTCAGGGTCGTGGGATCCAGGCCTGCATCAAGCTCCGTGCTTAGGGCAGAGTCTGCTTGAGATTCTCTCTCTTCCTCTCCCTCTGCCCCTCCCCCCAACTTGCTCTCTAAATAAATAAATAACATATATATGTAACCCTGCACAGTATAGTTCCTTTCTGTCCAGCATTGCTAGATTCACCCCAGGTGGTATCTGTAGCCTACTCACTGAGAACTGTGCAGTCTTCTCAATGAACTGAAGCTTTTATCATTATGTGCTGACCTTCCTTATTCCTAATAATGCATTTTGCCTTGACGTCTCTTGTCTGGTATTACATGTCCACATCAACTTTCTTTTGGTTTTATTTGCCTATTTATCCATATATCTTTCACCTTCAGCCTTTCTGTGTCCGTAGGTTTTTTCAGATGTGCCCATCGTTGGATTTTTTTAAAAATCTGGTCTGATAATTCCCGTATTTTAATGGCCACACTTAAGACTCTTTCTTTTTATTGTGATTACTGATAGACATGGATTCCTTCCTATCATGTTGTCCATCCACTTTTCCTATGCTTTCCCTGCTCCTTTCTTGCCTTCTTGCGGATTGATCAAGTTGTGTTTTTTGTTGTTTTTAATTCCTTTTCTCCTTTCTACTGGTTTGCTGGCAATATTATTTTTATAGTAATTACTCTTGAAATTTTGCTATGCATAGTTGACTTTTTACAAAGTCTAAAATCAATCAACATCTTTGTACCCTTCTTCCTTCAAACAAAAGAACATTCAGTAAATGAGAATGGAGTACCACCAACCTGAAGTTGCTTTAGTTTCTTGTCTTGGAATTTCCCAACAAGGTCAGGGGTGTAAATCTAAAACTTAGACCTAGTTCACGGCAACAGACTCGTGGGAGACTATCTTGCCCCCAGCAAGAAGCAACAGTGAAGATACATTTCTGTGTTCTTCCCCCTGCCCGCAGGCAGATATTTTTACTGTTCACATTGAGGGAGTGAAACTTGGAGGGTCTCAGATTTAGGGGTGGGAGTAAGAGAGTCCTGCAGTTTAGTTGTTCACCTTTTGTGGGCCTATGACCTGGTCTGTTTGCAACTTGCCTGATCATTTGTCTGCAAGGGTCAAGTTCCTGGCATCTTCATTTGCCCCTTACTTTCTTCATTTGCTTACCAGTCTGGTTTCTGCTTTACTCGCGTTATTTGGCACTTAACAGATTTCCCTCACTTTCTTCCAAGTTCAGCAAGGCAATCTAATCTGAAAGGTGCGTTTGCTGGATTTGTCTAACATAGAGGTGTTTTGAAGATGGGGAGCTTTTTGGATTATCCAGTCTCTTTTTCTCTACTAACAGCAAACAAAATCTTTTAATCTGCTGTTTGTATAACATCTATGGACTTTTATGTTTTCTTTCAATTCGTCCTGGAACTTTTTGAATGAAATGTACAAGTTTTCTCTTTTACTATTAAAAAAGATAAATACATGCAGGAGAGATGTTCACCAAATGGCTGTTTAATGTTTTTTGTTTGGAAATAACCTAATGTCAAATAATAGAGGATTCACAGAGTAAATTTTGCTACAACTTATTCTGCCATAAAAGTTTGTGTGTGTGTGAGAGAGAGAGAGAGAGAGAGAGACGTTTAAGATGTTATGATTATGCCGCTGTGCACGACCCCGTTTGTATTTATACAACACATATCTGTTGAACTAATTCTGGAAGGAGACATCTAATATTTGGGGGTGACATCATTAGGGGATATTTTGGCTTACGTCTTGCATCTCTACTTTTTAAATGAAGAAGTATTGTGCGGTCTTTATGTAAAGGACATTATTTACAGGAACAAAAAGCAACGATTAGTAACCCATTCTCTAACTTCGGGATTGTGTAACAATAGAATGCATACACCTTGTGAGGTAGTGAACTCCCCGGGTATGGGGAGTATCAAACAGAGGCTGGGGGGGCCTCTGGTCCAGGATTCCTGCCATTTTATGATTCGAAGATTCCCAATTTGTTTATTTCTCTTTCCCCTGCCATTAGGTCGACCCATCAATGCCTCAGACAGATAAGCAAATATGCATCCCCCCGGAGCTGCCGGAATTGCTGAAACAATTCACCAAAGCCGCCATTCGGACCCAGCCGCAGGACCTCATCCAGTGGGCCGCAGAGTGCGTACCCTTCTCCCCTCAGCCCCGGGTTCCCACTGGAGGTGGAGGTGCGGGTGGAGGAGGGGAGGTCCTCGGGAAAGCTGAGGAGGTTGTCATGGCTGCAGCCTGGGGGTCGGGACTGAAGAGCATGTGAGGCTCAGCTCTCCTATTGCTTCGGTGCTTTAAACCCCATACGTAAATACATCACACAGGGTTGAGGACGGGTGGCCCTCCGCGACCCAGACTGAGCGATAGGACGCCAGAGCAATTGGCCAAGTGTCCTGCGGCCGTCAGCAGGAGTTAGAACGCCACAACCTGGTGGCACCCGCACCCCCTGCCGGGTCCCAGTGAAAAGGAGCGCGGGGAGCTGGGCCGCATCCCCGCGGGCCTTCCCGGGTCTGAACCGGGGCCCGGGCTCCGGTGTCACCGCTAGAGAGCAGCAGCGCTCCTCGGGGAGCGGGGTGCCGCGGCCGCAGGCTGGGCTGTGCGCGCTCGGTCCCAGCTGGCTCGCCTCTGCGGTGGCGCCTTTTGGAGACACTTTCCTCCACTCCCGATCAAACTCATTCTTGCCCCAACCGGAGGAGACATTCTGCACCTTGTCTTTGGGCAAATTGTTATTTAGTGTTTGCTTGAACTCATCGGTTCCCTCAACATATAGGTGTGCACGCAGTGTACGCGGCACTCTGGAGAGAGGAGGCAACATGAGCGCTGAGGGCAGGAGGAGCGTGCTGGGCCGGGCTGCAAACACTGTGCCTCAAACTCAGGCGCCCCCTCTCAGGAGCGACCTCCAGAGGCTATTCAGTGGAACGAGCTGACACAGCGAGAGCTCGCTGCTGGCCCCGTTTCAAACAGCTTTGCAAAGAAAGCTTCTCAGCTATGAAATTGCTTCTTAGACACCCACAAGGCCGCTTGAAACTGGGGATCCGGGGCTTGAGGCAGGAGTTGGCAAATAACCATAGCTCCCGGATCATTGTCAGGCTAGTTTTACTGCTTAATGATGACCTCCTTTGTAGCGTTTCCGTGCGAGCAGGGGAGTCAGAGATGCTGTTGAGCCTCGCTCGTGGGCTGGGTGAAGGGAGAATGTCCTCAGCGTGAGGTGTATTGAGCAGGTGGGAAGAAGGTGTGGACACCTTGAGAAGGCACAGAATGTTATCCACGAGGAGCCTCACAGTCTCTAAGCCAGTGCCCTCCTGCTCCTGGGCTGGGTCAGGATGAAGCTTTTACAGATGGAAGGAAAATAAGCCAGTGGTGCTCGTAAAAAGGGACATAATGGGGTTGCTTTGCTGGTAATGAACCCTGTTTAGTTTTCCATTCTAAATTTTACATATTATCTCTAAGGCTGCACTTTGGCATCAGAAGACTAATTCCTTTTGGCACACTCAGACAGACTTTGTTTTATACTACACGATAGTTTAATCCCCCATTTTATTATGCCGCTGCTTTATAACAAGGAAAATGACATTTCTTGCAACTGTCCCTGACATTTATGGGAGAAAACATTCCACTGTTGTAGCCGGCTTGCTCCCATTTTGTATCATGTGCTATAAATTTTTTAGATATCCGTGAAGAATCAGTTTGTAGTTTAACTACAGTGAAAAAGGAGAGCATGACCTGAGAGCACTCTCCATCTATTCAGACATGAAAAGCATTTATCAGATGGTTTTATGGGACTCACAAGCCTGTAGCCCTTTAGAAACTCCACAAAGTATTTCCAAGACAAAACATGTGCTTAATTCATCACGAGCAAGAATTTCCCTGCATATGCGCTGTCAGTGAAGAAATCACCTCCCAGACATCAGCGGGACATGAACTTGTCTTGTGGTCTGTGCGACCACATGGATTTGTAATATACGTGAACAACCGTGGAATTGTTCATTGCAAATGAAGCTAAATAAGCCACAGAGTACTAAATCCATGACTACGGCCTCATTTCCACATTTGCTCACCAACTTGGCTAAAACGTCCAAAGACATGGCTGCTGAGTATCACTCTCTACTTGGGCAGTCACTTCTGTTAAAGGAGGTGCTGTGTTTCTGTCTCTCCCGTTTATGCCACTCAAGTTTCTATAGCCCACTCCTGTTGTCACCCTGAACCCACACCTACCTCAACACTGATCTGTCTGTGGAAATTGCTCACGCATATGGCAAAAGGTGTCCAGCACTATTTCTTCTGCCCTCCCTGCTGCTGACCTCCAAGGGGTACCTGGAAGGTATTGTTTTGGTCCTTGTAACTTTCGCTTTGCATTGCTCTGTGGCATAGAGACAGGCAGGAGTTCATCCCCATCATTGTATGCCTTGACCCTAATATGGGCTTCTACAAAATTCCTTCCATTATTCTTTTTATACTACCTGGATCTGGAGAAAAAGAATGAAAATACGTATTAATGAAAACTAAAGCAGAGAGGGGCAGAGCCATGTGATCCAGGGATAGCTAATAACAAGGCTTTTGATGGAGACAGACCCTTCTGAATAGCATTGGTGACCCATATGTCAACTGCTTATGTCCATTCCCTGCTACAGGCAGCCCTTTTTATCTTTTTTTAAAAAGATATATTTATTTGAGAGAGAGTGAGGGAAGGGGCAGAGGGAGAGAATATCCAAGCAGACTACCCCAACATGGGGCTCAATCCCAAGGGTCATGAGATCAGGACCTGAGCTGAATCCAAGAGTGGGATGCTTAACTGACAGAGCCCCAGGTGCCCCAGTCCTTTGTATCTAAAACCAACCCTGAAATAGGACTCAGCATTTTTTCCACATTGCACCCTAAGTCCACTCCACAAAACGTCAGTGAACAGGCAGATTTTATTTAAATTGTTGAGGAAAGATAGAGAAGGATTTTACTTCACACATCCCACATAAGATCATCTCAACCCTTCCGTGGCTTGTCTTCTCACCTGAGCTTCCCTCAGTGCCCTTCTCTCTCTTCCCCCTTGAAGGCCAAGCCTCACAACATCAAACTGGAAACCTTTCCTGGGCTCACCCCAAGAGCACCTCCCTCTCCTCCCCTTTCTTGGACAAGTCACTTTAGTGCTCTTCCAATTTTTTTCCAAGATTGCATATTACATATTACAAGGATTACATATTACCCACTACCTAGATTACCCAGTACGAGATTATGTATTACATATTACACACGACCTAATAATCAGCTTTAAGTATGTCAATAACCATGTTACTGAAAATAAAGATTTTATGTTTGAAAAACAGTTCCTCCAGGTACCAGGATTCTTCCTCTGTAAAAGAAAGTAGAGGATTTAAAATAACAGTATTCTTTTTCTCTCTCCTATTATATATATATGTGTGTGTGTATGTGTGTGTGTGTGTATATACATAGAATATGTATATGTTATATAATATATAATGTGTACAATACATATAATCTATGTGTATGTGTATGTACATACATGTAAGTACATATCATGTATTATACAATTTATATGTATTCTATATAATAGATATGATAGGAGAAACACAATTTACTGTTATATTATGTATTACATATGTATTATGTGTATATATGTATATACGATATATTATCTTCTATATAATGCATAATACATATATATTCTATATCTCCTATTGTATATATATATGTATATGTGTATGTGTATACACACACACGTGTGTATATAAAACACTTAGGAGGGGTGACAGGGAAAAAAATCTCAGACTCAATATGCTTCAGGGAATTCCATACCAAAATTTTTATTGATTATTCCTCATCCTTAGAGACAAACAAATCTTTTTACTCCCTAAGTGTTCTTTATAGCTTGAGTGGCATGTAACACATTCAGGCTTTTCCTGTGCATAAACGAACTAAACTAAACTAAATAAACTAAATGAACTAAACAAAGTGTCTGGCATATAGAAGCCCCTAACAAATGTTCTTTCCTCCATCCCCTTCCTTCAAGCAAAAGGGGAGGGGGTTCTCAAAGCAGCCAGAGGCCACTGGAGTGTAGGATGGTCTCCCCACCCCCTAACTTTTTTTCTTGTAGTTATTTCGGGGCTATGTCCCATGGAGAGATTCCTCCGGTGAGAGAACGGTCTGAGCGAGTGGCTTTGTCTAACTGGGCAGAGCTTACACCTGAGCTGTTAAAGATCCTGCATTCTCGGGTAAGGGCTGTACCACAGCATCAGGGGGGAGGATGGGGCAATGCCAAGGCCAGGTGGGTACAGATAAAAGCCTGCCATCCCCCAGCCAGCCAGCTGGCTACTCGGTATCATAAAATTCACTAAACCATGCACTGAAAGTAAATTTCTGGGGGAAATAGGAATGATATTGAAATAGCCTGTAAGCTGAGTTATTAGTGGGGTCATCCCAGACTTCTCTGAAGTGGCAGAATGTCCAGGGATCAAGTCAATACTAATCCTTTCTTCCCAGAAAAGCACAGATTCACAGTCTCTTGACCATGTCTCCCTTATTGATCAAGACCATAATATCATGCCAACCACACTTTGGAGAGGCGCATAATTTAGTTCCCCAGTTATCCCAGGTGCAGACATAGCCTCGCTTTTAGGGAAAATCCTGGCGCTCTCCACAGCCACATCACTCTGGGAGCTTTCCAGTGAATGGATGAGGAAGGTCTGACTTGAGAAAGCTGTAGTTTGGCCAGTTCCCAGGGACTATGGTTTAGCACCACCATACTCTGCTTTAAAAAGCCATGACAGAGAGGTTTGGGGTGTTTGAGGGCTGACAGCCAAACACCTTGCTCCCAGAGGCTTAGCATTTCCCTAGAATCAGGGGGCCAGGGAAGGCGTATGCTTCACTGGGGCATCGGTAGCCTTATCACATTGTTGGCCAGCAACTGGCTATTTGTTCCCTTCCTCCAAGCCCCTTATGCAACAGATGTGGCAGAGACCTGACATACCTGGGAGGAAGCAATATTAGGCATCCAGACCACAGACCCCATATTATTCTTGGAAAAGCATGAGGGTTGCATTTGAAGTCTAGTGCAAAGAATTCCATAGAACTACTGATTAGTGGTCTCAGACAAGTCCTCTGCCCCTTGGTTTCATTTTTAGGCTGCCCTATCTGTCTAATAGGGACAACCTAGGGATAAAACAGAAGACAATAAAAGCATCAGAAAAAAATTAAAAAGTAATACAAAGATATTATTTCCCTGTAATTTTGACATCTAGTGCTAAAATGAATTATACCTCAGCATGCTTAACACTGCACTGAATATTTCTCTGGCCTCGCAGAGAGAACCGCCAGCGTCCTCCCCTGATCCCAACTCCCCACCACCAAACCCCCTGCTGCAGGGCCGAGAGAATGCAGACCTTGCTGGGCCGTGTCTCTCATTCTGTCATCCTGTCCCTCCCTCTCTGTCTGTCGTCTGTCCCCTGGCCTGCAGGTTGCTGGCAGACTGATCATTCATGCAGATGAGCTGGCCCAGATGTGGAAAGTGCTGAGTCTCCCAACAGATCTGTTTAATAGTGTGATGAATGTGGGCCGCTTCACGGAGGAGATTGAGTGGCTGAAGTTTTTAGCTCTTGCTTGCAGTTCTCTTGGAGTTGTAAGTGAGCTCGACTGCTTTTCGTTCCTTACGGGAAAAGCTCTGTCTGGGCCTGGGAGAGTGGAACCTCTGTACACACAGTCCGTCTCCTGGGCTAAGGACGAGTGTGCCTGTCTTGTCTACTTCCCTTCCTTTGTGAATCAGGTCATTCCTCTTCTCCTCATCCAGAAGCAGGGGGGAGGAGGTGAGAGGGGGAAACAGTCATCAGACTCTGGGGAGAGTTTACTAGAATGTGGCTTCTGGATTATTTATGAATTTCAATCATTGTCCTCAGATTTATTTCCGTTCCCGCTCCACTCATATTCCTAAAGATAACCAAGCTGCAGATTTGCTTATACTTGGGTTCCAGACACCTAGAAGATATACCAACAGAGCCTTTAAAAAAGAGGTGCAGCCTTTCAGAAAACTACTATTTGATAAGCATAATTGGATACAAAAATCAGAGATGAGAGAGCAGGAAAGGAGAAATGAGGCTATTTCCAGACTTAGAGTTACGACATCATCATGGATGTAGGATGCTCATACAAATTCATGCCTTTTCTAAATTTGACTTGATTTACAATTGGGAAAGGAATCTTTCTGTTTTAAAGAAAAAGCTACTGCATCCAGTTTGTATAGATATTTAAAGTTCTAGGTATCATCTTACATATGGACTCACTCTTACTAAACACTGTTATAATAGCTTAAAGGAAAATGAATCAGAAACATGGTTTTTCAAAAATTCCGGAATATGGACAAGTTTGAAAGTTAATGAGAAAATTATTGCCTCTGCCAAAAGGAAATGATACACAAAGGTAGCTTCAATCAGTGAACAAATCTAAGCACTATATTATTCTTTCTTCTTGAGCACACGTGAGATGCATATCTGACACTTTAGTTTCTGACAAACGTTATGAGAAATATTACCTAGTTCAACTTTTCCAACGGGCTTCCCCCGCAACTTTCATTATAATCATTTCTTTAGAGACCAGGAGAGGAGAGGCCATTCATGGTTTTTGTCTTCATTGTCCTGTATAGTAATACGATATAGTGAATAAATTGCTCTCCTCCAAAGACAGGAAAATGCAGCCAGGACAGATGTTTTGCCTATCAGTACTATCACGCTTCTGTGGAAATAGCCCCAAAGATTGGGGGAAGTCCAGGAGGAAAAATTAAAAATGGACACATTTTATTAAATTCTCATAGGGTCGCGAATTTACTCACGCAACACGCAGAGATGTCTGGGGTGGGGAGGTGAGAGCGTACTTTATCAGTAGTTAATTCTGATCTTCCTGACCTACCCACCCACAAAGGGTTGAGTAGGAAAATAAGTGGATTCATTTCTATCCAGGAATTTTAGTCTGATGCAGTACTGGAAACAGCTTCGAGGTAAATGCCCAGTCTCTCAGATTTTTCCACACCACTCCATTCTTCAAGATGGCAGCAGAGTGTAAGAGGGAAATGGTGACTCCAGGACCGCAGAGCCACCAAGCAAAGGGTTTCCCACATCTCTTGGTCCTTGGAAATCCACGGGAATAAATACTGTCTGTGCAGTCCCAGCTGCATGCAGCCTAAGTCTTTTTCTCTCACAGCACAGTGCCGCCCACCCCCTAGCTCATTGCCATTCTGGCACGTTCTGAGGGCCCCTTTCAGGTTGCCCTCATCTGCTCTCTAGCTCCAGTGGTCTACTTCACAGACCCTCACCACCTTGTGAGATGTGTGAGTCCTCTCCTTGTCCACACACCTCGTAGTAACCAAAGGTGACTACGGAATACTAAATTCCACTCCTCCCTCTGCTGAGCTCACAGAGCAGCTGCTAGTTTTACTGTGGTATGTCTGTCTCCCACACTGGGGAGGGGAAACCACGAGGTGAATTGTATCTTTCTACCTCCCTTCCAAAACGAGGAGGTTGGATTAGATGTTCCATAAAGTTCTTTTATCTCTAACAGTCTGTGATTCTATTCTGCCTTCTCTGCTTCCACTGAGACACCCTCAGGTGTGGCTTTGGATAACAGTGAGGTCCTGAGGGATCTGACTGTGCCCCTCATCATCCCAACATCATAGAACACGTAGGGGTGTAGTCAGCCTGAGGGCTGGTCTGTAAATAAAGGCTGCCCTGTAAGCCAGGAACCAGGCCCATTATACCCATCTGTTTCATGTTGGACTATTGCTGGGAATTTATTTATTTATTTATTTATTTATTTATAAAGATTTTATTTATTTACTCGACAGAGATAGAGACAGCCAGCGAGAGAGGGAACACAAGCAGGGGGAGTGGGAGAGGAAGAAGCAGGCTCCTAGCAGAGGAGCCTGATGTGGGGCTCGAACCCATAACGCCGGGATCACGCCCTGAGCCGAAGGCAGACGCTTAACCGCTGTGCCACCCAGGCGCCCCTATTGCTGGGAATTTAAACGTGGAGGTACAGGGTATCAACGTCTGGTGGAGGCTTTGCATTCTAGTTAAATCATATACCCTTAGGGCTTCTGGGCAGCTCAGTCAGGTAAGCATCTGCCTTCGGCTCAGGACCTGATCCCAGGGTCCTGGGATCGCGCTGTTTCTCCCTCTCCCTCTGCCCCTCCCCCTGCTCATGCTCTCTCTCTCTCAAAAAAAATGAATAAAATTGTTTAAAAAAATCATATATCCTGGGGCGCCTGGGTGGCACAGCGGTTAAGCGTCTGCCTTCGACTCAGGGCGTGATCCCGGCGTTATGGGTTCGAGCCCCACATCAGGCTCCTCTGCTAGGAGCCTGCTTCTTCCTCTCCCACTCCCCCTGCTTGTGTTCCCTCTCTCGCTAGCTGTCTCTGTCTCTGTCAAATAAATACATTTAAAAAATCTTTAAAAAAAAAATCATATATCCTTAGAGGCAAGCCCCAGAATGACTCCTTCCTTTGCCAGTTCACCAGCCAGCCATGATCTCGTTGCCATTTAGAAAAACCAGTTCCCTCCTTTTGTCTAATGGCAGGGACTTTCTTGAGCTCTCCCAGTCTACACCCAGGATTCAAAAGGCTGTGGCATGCAGACCTGTATCCCTCTTCCCTCTCAGCACTCCTTCCTCTAGACTAGCCTATATTCCCTCCTGTTCCACTGGTACTGATGCTAGAAAAGGAAGATTGTGTTCACTGGAAGGAAGGACGTGTTTTGTTAGCAAATAATTCACTTTCTGAGGCTTTTACCTCCGAGTTCGTGAGTCTCAGAAGATTCTTAAAGGCTCTCTTTATGAAGTGGATCCCTACCTGACCAAAAAATCTTGTGCAACAAAATACGGATCCTTGTTTACTTTAAATTTACTTAAGTTTTCCAAAAAGCTCTAGTCCAGAGAACTCTTTATCCATTCATCCGTGAATAAAATATTTTAAAATATTTTAAAATGTTATGAGGACAATGGAACTTTGAGGTTTGCGTTTGAATGATTAACAAAAGATACTGTTTAGAGTAGAAAGCACCTGTATTACCTTGCAGCGCTGCCAGAACAGAGCACCCCACACTGGGTGGCTTAAACTCCAGAAATGTATTTTCTCACAGTCCTGGAGGCTGGAAGTCTGAGATTAAGGTGTCTGAGGCCATTGCCCTTGGCTTGTAAATGACTGTTGTCTCCCTCTTTCTTTGTTTGTTTAAGATTTATTTATTTGAGAGAGAGTATGAGTGAGCATGGGCAGGGGGAGAGGGAGAGGGAGAGAGAAACTTTAGCAGACTCCTCGCTGAGCTCTGAGCCCAACAGGGGGCTTGATCACAAGACCCTGAAATCATGACTTGAGTAGAAACCAAGAGTCAGACACTTAACGGACTGAGCCCCCCAGGCGCCCCTCTCTGCTTCCTTACATGGCTGTCCCTTTGGGTATGTATGTATCCGGTGTCTCTATGTCTTAATCTCCTCTTCTCGTAAAGCCAGCAGTCCTATTGGTTTAGGGCGCACTCTAATGACTTAATTTTAACTTGATTACCTCTTCAATGGCCCTATCTCCAAATATAATCACATTCTGAGGTACTGGGATTAGGGCTTCAGCATAGGAGTTTTGGGTGAACACAGTTCAGCCCTTAACAGCACCCCAATCTGGGCGAGCCTGCAGGAAGAGAACAGCAGAACAAAAGGCAGTAGGGAATTTTTAAGAAAGAGAAGCAGAGAGGATGAGCTATGAGTGGAAACGCTGGAGTTCTTTGCACCTTTGCTTGCAAATGTACCCAAACCGCCCGTCCTGCTGACCTCACGACATGCACGTGCCCCTCCATGTCACCGACAGCCTCTTGCCCAGTCTCTGGCATGCCTGCCGCTCACCCTCCTTCCTGGAGGCACCCAGCAGGCTGCCACGGACAGGGCTTCACATCAGTTTCCAGGTGAGGACTCCCAAGGGTGGGAGAGAGTCCATGCAAGTGGCCTGCTGCAATCCCAAAATCTCTTTGACACAATGTGGTTTATCATTTTAAAATTCGTGGACACTGATGATTCCATTTCATAAAATAGCAATGTTTATCAATGTAAAGAAAAAAGATTTAAATACTAAATCAATTAAAGTTAATAATTACTGTGAACAATGTTTAAGTCACTTGTCATCAGGTAAAACTGTCTCTTTGGGAAGATGGCCAAGTGGATTCAGGATCCTCATATACCTCCTGATATATCCCCACTTACACCCCTGGGTAACACACCAGTTAAAGGGGCATCCTGTAGACATCCACTATATTCAGGGGATGGGAGGGGGACAGAACAGCCCACAACGACTGCAGAGGAAGAACAATGCTGGCCAGCCTGCTGGGGACATACAGCAGCTGCCTTTCTCTGCCCCCCGCACACCCAGTTCACCTCTCAGGACTCATTTTTCACTGATCCCTGGAAGGTGTTTAAGGATAATCTGCACATCATCTGTTTTGGCAAACTACCTATGTTTGCTAACTCAGCAGTAAACTATCCTTTCTTCAAATCACTTCTTTCCTTTGCCCCCGTGATTTCACAACTCTTTCACTTGTGAACTGCATATAAAGAGGAGGTTTACTGAAAGACAGAGGTGAGTAAAACCGAATTCTGAACATGATCTTCTAATGTTGAAGCTTCGTTGTAAGGAGTGTTTGTTCTTGTACCATAAACCTTCTGCATCCATCATCTCCTCATTGTTTCCCAGCAACAAGGTGAATGTTATGGCATATAAAATACCAGGTGTTCTGATTAGATGATCTACGTGTTTTCGAAGAACTGGTTTTAACGTTCAGTGTCACTTTTGCTGTATCTGGGACTCCTGTCTTCCCAGGGCTGACCTTCTTCTCCCTCCTTCCCCTATTGAGGCGTTGCTCCAAGTACGGCTGGAGCACATGAGCTAGACTGATTACCTCAACTCTCCAGAGGTAAGACTGGAGAGTAATAAGAATGCGAAATAATTTTAATTTTTCAGAATGTTAAATCAAATTCTCCTTTAGCGAGGTTATTCTGATGAAAGTAATAAATATCTTAAAGTATTCAGCAGTTCATAAACTTAATTCCTTGAGAGTATCCCTCCGACAAAAAAAGGAGAGGAAACAAGAAAGACACCCAGTACATCAATATTTTTTAGATGAAATTAAATGACATTTGGGTGTAAAAAATTCAAGTTTTGCAGAATATTACATCATTCCCGCTTCATCTTATGAGAGCAATATTTTTGTTTTCTTTCTTGCATCGAAAGTGATCTTAGGGGGGATTCCTGGATCTGTTAAGTCTCTACTTTTGGCTTAGGTCGTGATCTCTGGATCCTGGGATCGAGCCCCCCCACCCAGGGCTCCCTGCTCAGCGGGAGTCTGTTTTTCCCTCTCCCTCTGCCCCCCTTCCTCCCCTTCCTGCACATGGGCAAGCGCTCTCTCTTTCTCTCAGATAAATAAATAAAATCTTTAAACTGATCTTAGGAATTTAGTTTGGAATAGTGACTTTCTCATTTTATCTTATGGCTTTATAGACCATTGCCAAAACTCTCAAAATAGTGTGCGAAGTGTTATCATCTGACCATGACGGTGGACCTCCCCGGATCCCATTTAGCACCTTCCAGTTCCTCTACACATATATTGCCGAGGTCGATGGGGAGATCTCTGCCTCCCATGTCAGCCGAATGCTGAACTACATCGAACAGGAAGTGTAAGTAAACTTTTACCCAGCAGAGGGGAAAGAATACAGGGAAAACAAACCTAGCAGCCCATGATATAGTGAGGTTACTATATTATACTGTTCTGGGGACAGAGAAATGTTGTGAAGAGCAAGAACTAAGGACCCAAAAGAGAAGGGGAAAGGGCAGGGAAGAATGGTATAGGACAGTGACTCTGGTCATGAGTTGGAAATGCCACTTCTCAGGCTGCCGCTTGAAAATACCCAATCACAAACTCAGGGGCGGGACCCAGGCATCTGCGTCTTAGCAAGCCCTCCAGGTGACTGACCCACGCTCAGGTTTACCAGCAGGGCAGGGGTGGAGGAGGAGAAGCAGGCTGGCAAGAGAAAAAGAGGGCGATGAGGGCAGGAGCCACACAGAAGTCACTTGGAGTGAGAGAGTTAATATACTGTCTTTCTTAAGATTGATTGTTGGGCGAACTAACCCCGGATACATATTTTTCCCAAACAGAATTGGTCCTGATGGTTTAATCAAAGTCAATGACTTTACCCAAAACCCGAGGGTTCGGCTGGAGTAAAAGCACTGTTTTGGCCATTTTAAAGGAAGATAACAGAAATGATTGTGCTTCAGAATGACTGAACCCCACGCACCATCCAAAGTCAATTTTCTTGTACAACTGGTCCGCACTAATAAACAATTAGGCAAACATATGAACCCAGAAATGTGTGGAATTAAGATGTAACATTGTTGGAACAAAACACCTACATTAACGGAAGATATGTATCCTTCCCACATGGACACTGACTGAAAGTGGCTAACCAAGCACTGATAGAAAATGTCTCTCAAGTCAAAGCCAGGCTGTGAGATTTTCACAGGTAGCATGTCAACCAGACACAGTTTTGAGGTTTTGTGATTACTAAGCATAACTTAGAGGAGCATCTTTTACATAGTCAATCCACATTTTTACCAGTTCAGTTCGCCATTTGTTGGTATGATGCTTGTCACTCACTCACTGATATTTGTTGAGGTTAGCTATCTGCGAGGAATAGGTTGCCAAATAAAATACAGGACACTCGGTGACGTTTGAATTTTGGATAAGCAAATAACTTTTCAGTATTGTTTTGTTTTCATGCTAAACCTGGCAACCCCAGCTAGGTACTATGCTGGCTTCTGGGCATATACAAATAAATCATATCTGAATTCTGCCTTCAGTGAGCTCACTGTCTAACATGAAGACAAGACATAAACTCAAATCACTTTTTTTTTTTTGAGAGAGAGAACACACACGGGGTGGGGGGAACAGAGGGAGAGAGAGAATCTTAAGCAGGTTCCATGCCCAGCATAGAACCTGACCAAGGGCTCAACCTCATGACCCTGAGATCATGACCTGAGCTTGCCCCTAACTGACTGAGCCACCGAGGCACCACTGAACTCAAATCATTTTAATTCAAATCACTCTGAGAGGTACCATAATGTGTTACAGAGATCAGTATTAAAGTGGCAATGTCAGCAGACTTTTGTGACACCATATACAGATGTAATGGGACCCTCTTGAGAATTGCCCTGCATGAGCTTAAGACCTCTGACAAGGTCACTGAAAGATTTTTCTTTCTTCCAGGAAGCAGATGAGAAGAACAGGCTGTGAGGTTATTGTTCTCAAGGCCAGGCGTGCCAAGGTTGTCGAATTCCTTCTCTCTCTGATACTCTTCTCTCCCGAAGGTTGTTTTTGTATAAGAATCATGTTAACATGCCTTTTCCATTACACGTATCTTCCTTCTGAATTGGGGAGAAATTCATCTCTTAGTGCTAAATCAGTAAAAGAATATTGTGAAGGGACGTCACCAGAGGTCCTTTAATTTGGCCTAGAGTGAAGTACTAAAAAGAGCTGAAACACGTGCTACCCGCCCTGGTCATCCGGTCACACCTGCAGGGGTTGGGCAATAGCCAGTTCCCCCTGCTGTCTGCCATCTTAGCCAAAGCGGCCTGTCATTGATACCCACTCTGGTACCTTCGGTTGTTGGAAAAGGCTGCAGCCCTGCGGGTGAATCCTGGCACTGGAATTAATTGGGGTTAGAGAGTGATTGAAATCCTTCAAACTGCCCCAGTCTCTCCATTTCTCTTTCACTGTCATCAAAGAATTCCAATATGATCTTGTCTGGGGGTGGGGAGTGAAGGGGAGCAGAGGAAATAACCCCAATTTGAAAGGCCTTAAAACATCAAGTTAATGTCATAAACATAATAGAAGCAGAAGGGGCCTTTGTATGTTTGAGAAAACAGATTGAAACCAGAAACTCAACCTCAGTAGCCCTGAGCATAATCCCTCAAGAGTGAGGCTAATGAGACCACAGCCATCAGCGGGAACAGTGGACCCAGATACGAAGTCACTGATGGCGCTGCGGCCACCGGTTGAAACTCAGCACAACTGGCAGTGCCACCTGCTCATCTTCTAAACCACCACGTGATGTCCGCCATTTTCCTGTCCTTCCCTGGTTCGCCGTGGCAATGCTTCCTCTAAGCCACTGAGACTGCTAAGCCCCAGATGCTCCTCAGAGACAGCCTCTGTAGCACATCTGCCAAATCAGCCTCCTTCAGAGGTCATCCCGAAGGTGAAAACCAGCTTTGACCTCCGCCTGTGCCGTGCTGCATTCTCAGTGTTATAAAGATGGTATTAATGAGCGTTGCCAGCATGTATTAAGCACTATGTGAGGCCCCATGCACAAGGCTTTATATACATTGTCAAAATTTTCTTTACAACCTTACCTTGTAGAGTCAATATTATTCTCCCCATTTTATAGACGAAGAAACAGCCTTAGAGAGATTAAGTTGTTCACTGCCACTGGTGAGACAGAGTTTGAATCCAGGTCCGTCAGACTCCAAGCTTGGGTGCCTTGTTTGCTCAATGCCTTTTTTAACAGTTTCTCCCCAGAAACAGCCTCTGAGATAAGGATTTAAGTGCAAGTAGTTTATTTAGGAGACAATCCCAGGACAAGTAGAAAGGGAGTAGGAAAAGTAATAAAGTGATGGAAAGACAGCCAATAGACAGTGTGTTATCAAGCCACTTATCCCTAAAGCCCAGTCATGCTGAAGGACTCCAGGAGACACGGTAGAACACATCTAAGAATTATCTCAACCTGAGGGGTGGGGAAGCTCTTCATCATAGGCTACCGGGTGCTTCCTCACCAACTTCCCATCTGTCATTGGCTGAGAGTTGTTTCCAGAGGCATTAACTTGCTGGAATTTCCATCTTGCCTGGCTTAAGGCTGAGCTTGCTCCTTTTGCTGCAGGAAAAATGCTCTCAGGTAGAAAGTCATGGGTGTTTACGAGAAGCAGCCTTTGAAGGCATTTGCATATGGGGTACCACCAACATCTGCTACAATGCCTTTCAGAGAGTTTGATAAAACAAAATTTTAGCATTTTCATCACAATTGTTTCTTTCCTTGGGTCAGGCACAAGTCAGTAGGTGCTGCAGGGCAATTAGTGACCGACACTATGTGTGTTCTAATCACACTTGACCCTCAAACCTGGCACATTGTGCCAAACCAACAGTTTCTTCCTTATGATGAGCTTACTCCAAAGGGGCTTTCTTGGTCCTTGCTGCTAATAGACCCTTGTCAGATCCATCCCATTGGCCTTCCTATTATGACATGAAAAAAGAGAAAAATATTTGAATCCTAGTATGACCTCAGTTAAGCTGTCAACCTGAGACTCCTGTAAGGTATGGTTTATATTTCTCCTTTAAAAAGAAAAACATTCAGGAAGCAATAAAATCAAGATTTTATAAAGAAAAAGAAGTGGGCTCTTTCTTTCCTAAATTAAGATATTTTGATTAAAGTGAAGACTGCATATTCATTTAAAGCTTCAGTGGGAAATGCAAGATTATGGCTCAATTCCATGTTCTCCATGCTTTATGTCCTTTCTGTCCTTGATACTGTTCAATCAGGCAGTTTCTCTAACTATCCTTAGTTAACCAGCATCCAAGATCGCCAGGGCCTGGCAACAGAAGGAGCTGGACAATCACATGTGAAAAGTTGTTTTTAAATTAGGTATGAAAAGGATTCTTAACCTGAAATCCTTGGAGAGGTTTCTGAACATTTCAGGAACCTCTCCAAGGATTCCAGGTTAAGAATTTAATATATATGTGTATATATACACGTATATATGAAATGTGCACATTAGCATTATTCTGGGGAAAAAATAGAAAGCTTTTAGCAAATTTTCAAATTTGTATATGATCAAAAAAGGGTAAGAACCCTTAGGTTAAACATAATTCCAGAAGGCACTGAATGGCTTCAGAAAAAGCAACAGGGCAGCCTGGGATCTTCCTAAGCAGAACTGAGCTCATTCTTCCAGTGTTTAATTTATAATCCAGTCCACAGCTGCTTTCTTTTTGAAATTTGTATCCTGGTTATAAATCCTAACTGTGTTTTTAGATTTTCATATACTTTGCAACTTTAGTTGTCACGCCCTGAGCCGAAGGCAGACGCTTAACCGCTGTGCCACCCAGGCACAGTTTTCTATAAACTGTAACTTAGTTAACATGAACAGAGACTTTCACGATTCAGAAGTGAGCCAATGGGAAAAGCCATTGGCCCAATGCTCTAACTTATAAAACATTGCCTAGACCAGGCAGAGTCACTAACATGACACTAGAGGGACGTAAAGTTCCATATCAGGCTCAGAAGGCTGAGTCCTGAATAATCGTTAATAACAGACCGTCAAAATATATAAAGCAAAACTGACGGAATTGAAGGGAGAAATAAACAGCCATATAATAATAGTTGGAGACATGAATATCCCACTTTCAATATTGGATACAACAATTAGACAGAAGATAAATACAGGACTTAAGTAACACAATAAGCCAAGTAAATCTAACTCATATACAGAACATCCTAACCAACAACAGCATATACATTCTTTTCAAATGCAAATGACATTTTCCAGAATAGACCAGATGTTAGGCCATGAATTAGGTCTCAATAGATTTAAAAAGGTAGACCATCATACAAAGTATCTTCTCCAACTACAACAAGATGAAGTTAGAAATCAAAAATAAAACCAGAAAGGTCACAAATTGGTAGAAATTAAACAACACCCTCTTAACCAATTGCTCATCAAAGAAATCACAAGAGATTAGAAAGCACTTAGGAACAAATGAAAAAAACAGAACATACCAAAACTTATGGGATATAGTGAAAGTAGTGCTCAGGGAAAAATTTATAGCTATAAATGTTTACATTAAAAACAAGAAAAACCAGGGGCACTTGGGTGGCTCAGTCAGTTAAGCATGCGACTCTTGATTTTGGCTCAGGTCATGATATCAAGGTCGTGAGATTGAGCTCTGTGGTGGGCTCCGTGCTCAGTTCGGAGTCTGCTCGAGATTCTCTCTCTCCTTCTCCCTCTACCCCTCCCCCTGCTTGAGTGTGCTATAGCTATAAATGTTTACATTAAAAACAAGAAAAACCAGGGGCACTTGGGTGGCTCAGTCAGTTAAGCATGCGACTCTTGATTTTGGCTCAGGTCATGATATCAAGGTCGTGAGATTGAGCTCTGTGGTGGGCTCCGTGCTCAGTTCGGAGTCTGCTCGAGATTCTCTCTCTCCTTCTCCCTCTACCCCTCCCCCTGCTTGAGTGTGCTTTCTCTCTTTCTCTAAGGTAAATAAATAAATAAAATTTAAAAAAAGAAAGATCACAAATCAACTACTTAACAACTTTATAATTTAAGGAACTAAGAAAGAGGGAAAAACTGAAGCTGAAGCTAGCAGAAGGAATGAATAATAATTAAAGCAGAGGTAAATGAAATAGAGAAAGGAAAAACAGTAGGGAAATCAATGAAACCAAAAGTTGATTCTTCAAAAGATCAACAAAATTGATAAAACTTTAGCTAGATGGACTAAGAAAAAAAAAGACTGAAATTACTAAAATCAGAAATGAAAGTGGAGACATTACTACTGATTCTACAGAAATAAAAAATACAAAAATAATTTAAGGTAGTACTATGAACATATTGGATAATCTACATGAAATGGAACAAATTCCCAGAAATCAAAACCTACCAAGATTAAATCATGAAGAAATCAAAAATCTGAATAGACCTATAACTAATAAAGAGATGTGTCAGCAATCAAAAATCTCCTGACAAAGATAAGTCCTGGACCTGAGTGCTTCACTAGTGAATACAACCAAACATTTAAAGAAGGACTAATATTAATTCTTCTTAAACTTTTCCACAAAACTGTAGAGGAGAGAACCCTTCATAACACATTTTATAAGACCAGTGTTATTCTGATATCAAAGAAAGACACTACAAGAAAACTATAGATCAATATCCCTTATGAATATTGACACAAAAATCCTCAACAAAATACCAGCAAACTGATTTCAGTAGCATATTAAAAGGATTATACACCATGACCAAGTGGGATTTATTCCTGGGATTCAAGGATGGCTTAACACACACAAAAAAATGGTCAATATAATATACCACATTAACAGGATGAAGGGAAAAAAACCCCACATGATCATCTCAACTGATGCTCAAAAAAATTTGACAAAATTCAACATCCTTTTATGATAAATACATTCAACAAAATACAAAGAGAAGGAAACTACTTTGGGGCATTTAGGTGGCTCCGTTGGTTGAGTGTCCAGCTCTTGGTTTAGGCTCGGGTCATGATCTTTTGGTTGTAGGATCAAGCCCTGTGCTGGGCACTGTGATTGGTGTGGAGTGTGCTTCAGATTCTCTCTCCCTTTCCCTCCCACTTACTCTTTCATCCCAAATAAAAAAATAAAATCTTTAAAAAAAAAAAAAAGAAGGAAACTACTTCAACATAATAAGAGCAATATATGAAAAACCTGTAGCAAACATCATACTCAAAGGTGAAAGACTGAAAGCTTTTTCTTTAAGATCAGGAACATGCAAGAATGCCCATTTTCACCACTTCTACTCAACATAGTACTGGAAGTTCAAGCCAGAGCAATTAAACAAGAAAAAGAAATAAAACACATTCAGATTGGAAAGGAAGAACTAAAATAATCTTTGTTCATGGAGTATGACCTTATATGTTGGAAACCCTAAAGATTCCACCAAAAAACCTGTTGTAACTTAAATGAATGAATTCAACAAAGTAGCAGGATACAAAGTCAAGACACAAACATTAGTTGCATTTCTATACAACTAATAATGAACAATCTGAAAATGAAATTAAGAAAAAAATCACATTTACAATAGGCTTCAAAAAGAATAAAATACTCAGGAATTAACTTAATCAAAGAGGTGAAAGACGTACAATGAATACTTCAAAACAATGAAAAAAGAAATTAAAGACATAAATAAATGCAAGCACATCCCATGTTCATGGATTGAAATACTTAATATTGTTAAGATGTCAATATTATCCAAAGAGATCTACAGCTTAATCCCTATCATAATCCCAGTGACAGTTTTGGCAGGGATAGAAAACCCCTTCCTAAAATTCATATGGAATCTCAAGAGACCTGAATAACCAATTACAATTGGTTGAAAGAGAACAAAAAAGCTAGATGATTCACACTTCCTGATTTCAAACTTACTACAAAGCTACTATAATAAAAACAGTGTGGTACTGGGATAATGGTAAATATACAGACCAATGGAATTGATAGTCCAGAAATAATCCCTCACATATATCGTCAAATGATTTCTGACAAGGGAGCATTCAATAGAGAAAAGGACAGTTTTCTGAACAAAGAATGCTGGGAAAATTGGATAGGTACATGCAAAAGAATGAAGTTGGATCCTTACCTGACACCATACACAAAAATTAACTAAAAAAATAGATCAGAGATCTAAGTATAAGACTTTAAACTATAGAAATCTTGGAAGAAAACCTAAGGCAAAATTTCATGACATCGGCTTTGCCATTGATTTCTTAGATATGACACTAAAGACACAGGGAATAAGAGAAAATGTACAAACTGAAAACTTGGTGAAAACAAAGTTTGTACATAAAAAGATAGTATCAAGAGAGTAAAAACACAACCCATAGGAGAAAATATTTATAAATTGTATATCTGATAAGATATTCACATCCAGAATACATAGAGAACTCCAAAACTCATCAACAAAAATACAAACAACCCAGTTAAAAAATGGGCAAAGGACTGTTGGTGGGAATGAAACTGGTGCAGCCATTCTGGAGAATAGTATGGAGTTTCCTCAAAAAGCTAAAAATAGAACTACCCTACAACCCAGCAATTGCACTACTAGGTATTTACCCAAAGGATACAAACATAGTGATCTGAAAGGGCACCTGCACCCCGATAGGGTTTTTTGTTTGTTTCTTTTTTTAAAGATTATTTATTTATTTGAGAGAGAGAGAAAGAGAGCACAAGCATGGAGAGGGGCAGAGGGAGAGGGAGAAGCAGACTCCCCACTGAGCAGGGAGCCTGAAGTGGGGCTCGATCCCAGGCCCCTGGGATCATGACCTGAGCAGAAGGCAGACGCTTAACTGAGCCACCCAGGTGCCCCTGCATCCTGATGTTTATAGCAGTATTATCAACAATAGCCAAACTCTGGAAAGAGCCCAAATGTCTATCAACTGATGAATGAATAAAGAAGATGTGGTATATATATACAAGGGAATATGACTCAGCCATCAAAAAGAATGAAATCTTGCCATTTGCAATGAGGTGGGTCTGGCAGAGATATTGGTATACCCATGTTCACAGCAACAGTATTTACGGTAGCTAAAATGTGGAAGCAACTTAAATGTCCATCAACAGATGAACAAGTAAAGAAAATGTGTATATACATACATTGAAATATTATTTAGCCTTAAAAAGGAAGGGAGTTTTGACATATGCTGTAAGATGGATGAACTTTTGAAGACAAGTGAAATAAACCAGTCACAAAGGATAAATATTGTATGATCTTTTATTTTTTAAGATTTTTATTTATTTATTTGACAGAGAGAGAGCATAAGAAGGGGGAGTGGCAGGCAAAGGAAGAGTGAGAAGCAGGGAGCCAAATCCCAGGCTCAGGGCTCCATCCCAGAACTCCACCCCAGGACCCTGGGATCATGGCCTGAGCCCAAGGCAGACGCTTAACCAACTGAGCCACCCAGATGCCCCTGTATGAGCTTGTTTATATGAGGTACTTAGTCAAAATCATTGAGACAGAAAGTAGAATAGTGGTTGCCAGGGGCTTGGGGGGAGTGGTTGGAATGGGGAGTTGTTTAATGGGTATGTATTTTGACCTTCATAAGATGAAAACAGTTCTGGAGATGATGATGGTGACGGTTGCACAACATTATGAACGTATTTAGTACCACTGAATTGTGCACTTAAAAATGGCTAAGATGTATATTTTATGTTTTGTGTATTTGACCACAATAAAAAAAAGTTGAGAAAATAAAGACAAAAACACTGGAAGCTATTACCTTAACTAAAAAAAGAGGGGGGGGGAAGGAAAAACCAAAAAGCAGACAAACAAAAAGGAGGGGAGGAGCATAAAATTCCAAACAGTAGGAAAATGGTACACCAGGCAGCCATTTTGTAATTGTAAATTACTGAGAAGCGATGTTGATATTAAAACTCTCATGTTACAGTAATATGCATCATATCATATTGTTGTTTCAATATATTTATACATATATACACAGTTGGGAAAAATCTAGAAGGGAATGCACCAAACTGCTAAGAGTGGTACTTTCTGGGGTTATGGGTGATTTTTCATTTCTTATCTATATTTTCAAAAATGAGCATGTATTAAGAAAAATCAGTGTAGTTTCTAAAAATCAAGTCAACTTAAGGAAAAAAACTTTGTAATCTCAAGTAACTATGTTAAACACTTATAGGAGAGGGATGAAGAAGGGATAGGTTTTCAAGTCTAATTCAATACAAAGCTAAATTTATTAAATACCTAGTTTCCCCAAATTAGCATGCTTTTAGTTTTTGGATTTTTATTTTAATTGTAACTAAGACTTTCAAAAAGTAGCTCTTCTTCCTATTAAAAAATGTAATCAGTTGGGTTAATTTCTCCGCAATTTGATTTAAAACATTAACCCAAAACTCAATGCCTTAAACACCAAAGATCAATTCCCATTAAAAACCGTGAAACATGCTAATATAGGAACACTGAATCATTCTTCATTAACAGTAATTTCCTCCATTGGAGAGTAAACAAATATGCATAGAAGTAAAACAAAAATCCCAACTAATGAGCACCATTCTGAGATCAAGGACCACAGCGAATAATTCTGAAATTGCCATCACAATTACGCAAAGATAACCAGACCGAGGATTTTTATTGATTATAAAAAAACAAAACCATTCAAAATAGTACACAAAACACAGAGCGAACCAATTCCTTCTGAAACCTATCCGCCTTCTCCCTCAGTCAACCTCCTCTGGCCCTGGCAAGTGACTGTCGCCACTTCCCCCAGCTGTTTAGGGTAGCGGTCCTTTTTTTTTTTTTTTTTAAAAAAAAAAAAAAAAAAAAAAAAAAAAAAAAAAAAAAAAAAAAAAAAAAAAAAAA
>NC_048218.1:65769203-65787255 GCF_002007445.2 Ailuropoda melanoleuca | reverse complement strand
CTGTGGCTTCTCCCACCCTCCCTGCCAGTGTGTGACGAGCCCACGGCTGGAAGAGGTCTATTGCGCACGCCCAGAGCGCTGCGCTGGGAGTGCTGGAGAGGCCTCGGCTGCACTCCCGAGACTATGAGGCGCGACGTTCGGCGGGCTCCTTCCCGGAAGCGGAAGCTTGGGGGGCGGGCCAAGGGGGGCCGGGAGTCCGCGGCGGTTAATTCCTTTTATCCGGCGGCTTTACTTCCCTCGGTCTGGGCTTCTCTGAGGCTGCGAGAGATGGTCAGGTCCGGATCTCGATCGGGCCAGGTGAGGGCTGCGGACCTGAGGCGTCCACCATGGGGGTAAAGAGGGATTGAGGGGGTTCTAGTGCCGGGAGAAGTGCAAAACTCTGAAAAAAAAGTAAAAACAAAGTGCGGCGGCATTCAAATGCTGAGAAAGGGGAGTTGGGGGGGACACCCAATCTTAACATCGTAACACAGCCGCTCTGCGCATAGATGTATATTCTGTTTTAATCGTAGTAGTCCTCCAGAGTTCTGGCTTTGGTGTAAGGCGCGGGTTCGAGTCCAGCCTCCGCCCTGGGTGGAGTGACTTACCCTCTCCAAGGCTCAGTACTGTGTCGCGTCAAATCCAGGTTCTCGGCTTTTCCACCTACTGCCGCTATTAGCTCGTCCTCCGTCACAATTGCTGGTATTTTACCACTAGTAAATACTAGTCTCCCAGTTAGTGCCTCCGCCTTCAGCCTTAGCCTTCTCAAATGCACGCCCCTCGTTGTAAACTAAATGATTCACTTTTCTGCTTAAAAAAAGACACGAGCACTTCGTTTTCAAGGAAAAATCTCAGTACTTTGGCCAGTCAACACAGGCATTTTTTGATCCCACCAGTGCATTCCTTACCAGATCCCGCCTCCATTCCAAAAGTATCTAGCACTGTTCACCTGTTTGTTCGGCAGTGTCCTGGATGCCCCATACCCCCTCATGCTTCCATGCCTTTGCACTTTCATTTCTCTCCTGCTTAGAATGCCCTTCTATTCCTGGTACCTCCACTCTCCATCGCCTCTTCAGCTCAAGGGTCACTTATAGAAGGCTTGCCTAGCATTCGTACATCCCCATTGTTGGGGCGCTCCTTACCGCCCCTTTTGTGCTCGGTGCTAACAACCGTAATCAAACTGCTTTTCAGGCTAGAGACGTTGCCAATCTGTCTACCTCACTACACAATTTATCTCTCTATCCTCAAGGCTTACGACAGCACGTGGCATATGGTAGATTTTTGGGTAATGAATCAACTATTTCTCACGGAGACTCACTACCTAGAGTGATCTTATTCCTCTTAAAATATATCCACCTCTCTTTTTTTAATCTCCATTTATCAACTCACCTGTGATGCTGTCTTCCCCATTAATGTGAGTTTTACACTTTTTTTTCAAGACCTGGCTCAAGACTTTCTTCATGAGTACTTCCTGACCATCCTCACCCTTATAGATCTTTCTCTTCTATTGAGCGAACTCAGAGTATGTGCAGTCAGAAGGGGTGGGTGGAGAAACATGGTCACCTACAGATTTAGATTCCAGTTCTGCCACTACTGTGGTAGTGATATTAAGCAAAGTACTTTTTACTTCTCTAAGTCTCCTTTCCCTTAGCTATAAAATAAGTGTAAATAGGTATCATTCTGCCTCAAAGAATTGGGGAGATTAAATGAGAACCTGGTAAAACATCTGTTTCACTCTTGGCATAAGTATGCAACACAATTTGGTCTTTTTTTTTTTTAAGATTATTTATTTATTTATTTGACCGAGAGAGAGAGAGAGAGAGAGAGAGAGAGAGAGAGAGAGAGAGAGAGAGACAGCCAGTGAGAGAGACAGCCAGTGAGAGAGGGAACACAAGCAGGGGGAGTGGGAGAGGAAGAGGCAGCCTTCCCAGCGGAGCAGGTAGCCCGATGTGGGGCTCGACCACGCCCCGAGGGGAAGGCAGACACTTAACGACTGAACCACCCAGGCGCCCCCAAAATTTGGTCCTCTTAAAAACAGTCTACAACCATCTTAACGATAAGAATAGCTAACATTTAGGTAGCACTCGTGTGACAGATTCTTTTCTTAAGTATTTTTACATAGTACACATAATTCATTTAATATAGTAGCCTTATGAGGTAGATACTATTATCTCTTCATTTTCTAGTTGAGGAAATTGAGGGATGAAGGGCTCAAATAATTTTCCTATAGTTACAAAACTCATTAACAGCAGGATTCAGACCCACAAAGCTGGTGCCAGAGTCCATTCTTTTAAACATTACACTATATTTAATCAGATGTATGACTTTGAACAAGCCTCCTTTCTGAAATTTAGGTTCCTACTTCACATAAATAATAAATCATGGGGTGTGGATTAAATGGAAATGGAAGACTTTGGGACACTCTAAATTGTTCTACAAATGTAATTTTATCTTGTGCTTGTTGGTAGGAGATAGAACTTGTAAGAAATGCTTATATTTTTCTCAAATAGCAAAGAAAAATAGTTTAAGGATAATACCCAGTGGAAGTAAATGTGAGATAAAGCAAAACGATTGTCTCATGCATTGTGATTTGGGGCACTCCTTTTGGAGAGTATTTTTATAATTTGTATCAAGGGCTATTAAATGGATAATGGCTTTTCACCAAATAAATAAGGTTTTAATCCTGACTATGAAAAGGCTTTTTTTTTTTTTTTTTGTATATCAGGAGGTTTATTTCAGGCTTCTTTTTCAGTTGTGAGAAATATGAAGCAAACCAAGGACATGTCATTTTACTTCCACTCAAGGAAATACTATACAACCATTTAAAAAAATTTGAAAGTATGCTAATATGGAAACATTTAAAAATAAAATCATAAGATTTACTTTTTTGTAGCTAGCTGGTCATTATGGCTAAGTAAATAATTCATATGAAAAAAGACTGGAAGTCCCAGTAGCAATATCTATTGCCTAGGTCTTGGTTTCTAAATATCATCACCCGCTAAAAGGAACCACGACTGCATGGGGGAATGGTCAACTCCACAGCTGAAGCAGGGAAATTATAAGATGAGCCTGGATACATCAAAACAAAAAGCATCTGCAGAGTAAAGGAAACAACAGAGTGAAGAGGCCACTTATGAAGTGGGGAGAAAAGATTTGTAAACCTTCTGTCTACTAAAGGGTTAATATCCAAAATATATCAGGAATTCCTACAACTCAATAGCAAAAAAACAACCTGATTAAAAAATGAGCAAAGGATTTGAATAGACATTTCTTCAAAGAAGATGTATAAAAGGGCAGTAAGCACATGTGTTCAACATTACTAGTCATTAGGGAAATGCAAATCAAAACCACAATAAGATAACACCTCACACCTTTTAGGATGGCAATTCTCATTGGCAAGGATATGGAGAAATTGGAACCCTTAAAAACTGTTGGTGAAAATGTAAAATGGTGCAGCTGCTATAAAAAATAGCATGACAGGGGCGCCTGGGTGGCACAGCGGTTAAGCATCTGCCTTCGGCTCAGGGCGTGATCCCGGCGTTATGGGATCGAGCCCCACATCAGGCTCCTCCGCTAGGAGCCTGCTTCTTCCTCTCCCACTCTCCCTGCTTGTGTTCCCTCTCTCGCTGGCTGTCTCTATCTCTGTCGAATAAATAAATAAAATCTTTAAAAAAAAAAATAGCATGACAGTTCCTCAAAAAGTTAAAAATAGACCTCTTATACGATCCAGAAATTCTACTCTGGGGTTTTTATACAAAAGAATACGATCTTAAAGAGATATTTGCTCTTCTGTGTTCACTGCAGCATTATTCACAGTAGCCAAGATTTGGAAGCAACCTAAGTGTCTATTGGTGGATGAATGGGTAAAAAAAACTGCTATATACACACAATGGAATATTATTCAGCCTTAAAAAAGAAAAAATCCTGCCATATGCAACATAGATGAACCTTGAGGATATTATGCTAAGTGAAATAAGCCAGTCAAAAGGACACAGATATTGCATTATTCCACTTACATAAGGAATCTAAGATAGTCACAATCATAGAAACAGAGAGCAGAATGGTAGATGCCAGAGACTGGAGGGAGGAAGGAATTGGGGAATTGCTATTCAGTGAATATAACGTTTCAGTTATTCAAGATAAGTTCTAGAGATCTGCTATACAACATCATGCCTGTAGTTAACTGGTGTTGTGCACTTAAAGATTTGTGAAGAAAGTAGATCTCATGTTAAGTGTTCTTACTAAATGAAAAACAAAACCAAAGGATGAGCCCAGAGCATCTTGTTACAGAAAGTAAGGATACTCAAAAAATAATGGGGACATGTTAAAATGATACAAGAGCCAGTTTGAAAAGACTACCATTGACAGAATCTGGGACAATTGGAGCATCAAAATACTTTAAGTAGTGATGATAATGGATCATAACCCATTGAATAAAATAGGGATCAATGAGTCCATACTAACAAACAACGAAGGAAAAGTGCTTACATAGGGTTGAATGCCAACTAATAAATGTAGAAGAAATGATGTAAATTAGACAAGTCACCATTTCACAAGTGGATTAAGGTAAGAATCATCATTGGATGCTCAAACTACTGGGAGAAAGTGTGATGAATAGGAAGTCTGCACGATCTCAAAGTATCTGCCCAGTAAATGCTTAATACAAAAGTAAAAAATAGTAAACCCTACAGTGAAAAATCTGGCAGACACCATCTTAAATAATCAAAGTTTACATCACCGGTAATGGGACAAACTGATGCCATGTCCATACTCATATTAAGCAGGACAACATCAAAAACCAGGGATGTACTGGATGGTGACTAACATAATATAATAAAAAAGCATTAAAAAAAAAAAAGACAAAACTTCCTTTTTGTGGTATTCCTGCCAAAAATGTACACCCTGAATCTAATCATGAGGGAAAATCAGACAAGTCTAAATGTCTGGAGGGACATTTTACAACATAACTGGCTTGTACTCTTTAAATATATGAAGGTTAAAAAGACAATGAGTGATAACTTGAGGAACTATTCCAGATCAAAGGAGGCTAAGAGGTGTGACAATTCAATGCAACATATGATCCTGTATTGCACATGGATCAGCATTTTTTAAAAATAAAGGACAGTATTGGAATAATCAGCAAAATGTCAATAAGGTCTATAGTTTATAATACAGTATCAGTGTTAATTTCCTGATTTTGGTAATTATACTGTGGTCATATAAGTGACCTTGTTCTTAGGAAATATTTAGGAATAAATATTTAATATCATACCTGAAACTTACCCTGAAATGGTTCAGAAGAACAATAATACTATTTGTATATATTTTTTGTGTTTTGTATATTGTGTTACTATGTATATTTTGAGAGAACATGGCAGATATAGTGAAGTATCAACAGTTGCGGAATCTGGGTAAAGAGTATACAGAAATTCTGTATCATCTGTATCAAAACAAAAAAAGTTTTGATGAACTTTATGGAGAAATGTCATGTAATCCTACAATTATGCCATATGTTTACCTCTGTATACTTTTTAAAAAATTTTTGAAATATTATAATTGTGGTAGTTGTTTTTGGACTTGGTCCAGAACATAGTAGCACCATGGTTTGGAATTTTATTATGATTCTGGCCAGAACACCAACCTACATATGTACCAAAGGGAAAGACCCTGAGGGTGTCATGCAGGGAGCAGCCAAGCAATGCTACATAGGGTCTTGTTTCCTACAATGTCGGTGCTCGTTTCTGGCCTTGTGATTCCCTCATATCTCAAATTATCTCAAGGAGAAGTATAACTCTATTAACCCAATTTTTAAAATGTGTTCTCAGCTGCATGTAACTCCAGGTAGTTTAATAGTTACTGCTCAAAGCTATCTTGGGATGAAATATGTAACATGTCAAGAAAAACCATAAATCTAACTGCAAACAGTGACTACTTCTAAAGGGTGAAACGAGGGAGTGAGTAGGGAATTTAACTTGTCTTTTAAAAATTATATTTTAAGGACATCTGGGTGGCTCAGTCGGCCAAGCGTTTGCCTTCGGCTCAGGTCATGATCCCAGGGTCCTGGCATGCTGCTCCCCCTGCTTATACTCTCGCGCTCTCTCTGGCAAATAAATAAATAAAATCTTTTTAAAAATTATATTTTAAATAGGGATTGTAGTTTTCTGTTATTAAGATATAAAAAGTTATACCATGGATAGTCTCCCTTCTTGCTCTGTCCCCCAGATTCTCATTTTCCCTCCCAAGAGGCAAACACAATGAACTTTTACTTGCCTAACTTTCAAGACATTGGATGCATGTTAAAGCAAGTCCATTTTTTTTCTTATACACAAATGTAGCCCACTTATTAAAATTGTTTTAAAAAAATATTGTTATATGAGTTTGAAAAGACAGAAAAGGGGATGTAGGTAAAGATCGGGCTGGTCTTGTCAGGCATTCCAAACAATGTGGATAAATAATAGAATCAGGGTTATGAACTCTGTGCTATGTGCTGAATTTTATGTTTTGAAGACTTGGAATGTACAAAATGTTCAGAGATTGAGTATAGTCCAAACTTACTATAGTAGATACTTCTGGTTAAAATAATATCTCAACTTCATTTTCAGTTTACACAGACTTAAGGAACAAATATATGTGCTGTTTGTTTGATATTTTATGTAGAACAAATTTATTAATAAGAGTTCAATTGTAGGGGCGCCTGGGTGGCAGNAGAATCAGGGTTATGAACTCTGTGCTATGTGCTGAATTTTATGTTTTGAAGACTTGGAATGTACAAAATGTTCAGAGATTGAGTATAGTCCAAACTTACTATAGTAGATACTTGGTTAAAATAATATCTCAACTTCATTTTCAGTTTACACAGACTTAAGGAACAAATATATGTGCTGTTTGTTTGATATTTTATGTAGAACAAACAATTTATTAATAAGAGTTCAATTGTAAATATGGATTTACAGGATATATCACATTTATAAAAAAATAATAACATGCTATTTACTTCAAATGGAATATTATTCAGCCTTAAAAAGGAAAGAAATTTTGACACGTGCTACAAGACATTAGTTGAAGTGAAATAAGCTAGTCACAAAAGGAAAAATACTGTCTGATTCCATTTCTGTGAGCTTCCTAGAGTAGTCAAATTCATAAAGACGAAATTAGGAGGGTGGTTGCCCGGGTCTGGGGGCAGGAGTCAGTGGGAAGTTAATGTTTAATTGGTAGAGAATTTCAGTTTGGCAAGATGAGAAGATTCTGGAAATGGGTGGTTGTGTTGGTTGCACAGTGTGAATATATTTAATGCCACGGAACTGTACGCTAAAAAAATGGCTACAATGGTAAATTTTGTCATGTTTTTCCCACAAAAAGAAAGGAAACAACATTTCAGGTTTTGTTAAGACAGCCTACTGAGAATATAATAGAACAATGTTTGTATATTTACTATAATATAATGCATTATATCATAGGTGTTATCTTCAGGAAAACACACTGGACCTGCTAAATTAACAAATGGAAAGAAAGGGTAAGTACTTAAAGAAGTTTACAACTTCAGAAAATCTCAAGAAACTTTTCAGGTCTTTGAGCTGCACTAAATTTTGCCTACCCCAGAAAACTGGACAGGTCTCTACCTTCACAAACTCTGGGGAGGAACCTTCCATATCTACTCATGTTGATCATTTTGGTGTTTAATAGTCCTTATAATCATTATAAAATCCTATATAAATCTATTTTATGGACAAGCTTTCTTATCCAACCTTTGCTGGGAAGAAAATGACTACTTAATATATTTTGGAAAAAAATTTTTGTAGTATTTGTGAAAATATTAATGAATTTGTTTTCTAGGACCCAGTTAAGAAAGATATCACGTTTTAATGCAGATTCTGGCTATAGTATCCATTCTGAATCAGAAAGTCAGGTAAGATTAAACTGAATAGATACAATATACACTATTTTAATTAACCTTCAGGTAAAAGCTAAGAAGTGGGAATAAAAATTCAGAGGTAAAGTATTGAAGGCTTTTCGCTTTAAAATGTTTTCTACCAATAATAAATTGCTTCTGAAAAAAGAAATTTTGAAACTACATAATTTTTTTTTTCACTGCACTAAAATTTTGTCTGCATTTCTAAATGACTTTCTCCTTACAGACTGAAACTGTACAAGGGCTTGATGGTTGTGCTTCTTTGCTGAGGGACATTTTGAGAAATGAAGATTCAGGTTTTATAATTTTTTAAATACCTCTTTGCTAATCACCTTTTCTCAAATAATTCTCTTAATGCAAATGAATTTTTGTTTTAATTATTAATAGGTTCAGAAATAGCATATTCAGAAAATAGATATAATCCCAGATCCTTAGAAGGCAAAAGATTTGGAGCTAAAAAGAAAGGACATGAAAAATATGTTCCTTTGGGAGTCCGGAAGGAAATTTGTGAGTATTTTTTCTCTTTTTTTGTTTAAATATGATCTTTGGGGCACCTGGCTGACTCAGTCAGTGGAGCGTGTGACTCTTGATTTTGGGGTTGTGAGTTCAAGCCCCATGTTGGGTGTAGAGATTACTTTAAAAATAAATAAAATCTTAAATATATATAATTTTTAATTCTGAGAGTTTTGAGAATTACTGGGAGTATGTAGTTGGTCTTTCATTTTACTACTATGTGGTTATTCAGGTGTGTATGTGTGTGCTCACGCTTTTCTTTCTCTATTACGCTTCTAAGTGCTGGGTAGTTACTTTGTTTACCATCACTTTCCCAAGAAGAAAGTAGAAAAAGTGACTGACTAGGTTTTGTAGAAGAAAAGGGTCAAACTCAGAATAACATTTAGGAGGTATATATAGAGTTATCTTTGTTCTCCTTGCCACTTAATTCCATAAATAACCACAGATGGGTTGTGTTTCATGTGCATACTTATAGATACTAATTATTTTAGATTCATTTTATGTGTATATATTATAAGTAGGTTTATTACTCAACTTTAAATGCCAGGTTAAGATTTTGTCTGAGGGCCCAATGTGTAGATTAAGTACACTTTTATTCTTGCTCTCAAAGCTCTGATTTTTTTTTTTTAATGGTCCAAGTATCAAAATTGCTACAGAGTATCCTGTCTCTCTTATTCTGTTTTCCCTTGAAAGAACGAACTGGACAACGAGCAAGGTAGAGTTCTACTGGATTTTGGAAATAACATCCTTAAAGCGGGGTCTTGTAATTGAAGGAGACATTTTACAAATACCATTTAATAGAGATTTTAAAGATGTAGTATAGATAATTTTTGACTGGAGAACATACACAATCCATTAACTACTTTTAAAAGAGAATTTGAGGTGATTTTCTTTAGGGGGTGATACTGGTAAAGCCCTCTACAAGGTATATGATAAATTGAGCTATTTCTGAGAGTCTTTTTCTTCCGTAATATTTTATGGTAAAAGTTTTTGAAGAATCATATTTCAAGAATTTGTTTTTCCTTCTTCTATATTAGTATCTTCAGATAATAAGAAACATATACCTAATGAAGCTTCTGCTGGAAGTGAGAGAGGCTCATCAGATATACCACAAAATTGGTCATTGCAAGATCATTATAGAATGTATTCACCCATAATATACCAAGCCCTCTGTGAGCATGTGCAGACTCAAATGTCACTGATGAATAACTCGGCTTCAAAGAACAACCCTAATGGTATTCCTACTGTACCTTGCCACACCATGTCTGATTCTGGTTAGTATGAATGTTATTTTAAAAAGCATGAATATAAACTCTAATTAAGTTGCCTACTTATTGTAAAAGCAGTATGAGATGTGATAACTTTTTCTCCCTCTTATCTTTTAGAGTCTCAGGCAACTCTACATTCTGGTGGTTTATCTACTTCCACCCCCGTCCATTTACTTCAGCATCCATCCTGCCCTCCAGTGGTTCATTCTGTGGGTACAGTTTATACATTATACGAGCAATTATTTACTTTGAGAAATCGTCACCTTAAAGGAGAAAAATTGAATTTACTGATTGTATCATAATGCCCTAAGATGTAAATATGAATTATTTTTTCAAATTATTTTTTACTAGAAAAGTTTTATCCATTCATTAAGGACAGTGGTTGCGGGGTGGGAGGGAAAGAGATCAGCAGAAAAAAGTAATCACCCATACCTACCACTTAAGCACATTTGCTATTAACATATTGATAGAGCGCTTGCCAATCATTTAATTCTCTGGTTTTATTTTATGGTTTTTATTTAAGTTTGCTTTATTTTAAAAGTATAGTCATAAGGGGGCCTGGTGGCTTAGTTGGTTAAGCGTCTGCCTTCAGCTTAGGTCATGATCCCAGGGTCCTGGGATGGAGCCCCACATCGTCTGGCTTCCTGCTAGTGGGGAGCCTGCTTCTCCCTCTCCCTCTGCAGCTCCCCCTGCCTGTGCTCTCTCTCTGTCAAATAAATAAACAAAATCTTTAAAAAAAATAATAAAAATATAGTCATAATTAAATTATACAGTTTTATATACTACCTTTTTTTACTTAGCATTTTATTGTAAACATGTTTCTCGATTAATATATACCTTTTGTAAATTTTTAATGTGTTAATACAGTGGATATACTGTAGTCCATGTAACTACTCCCCTACCGTAGGACATTTAAGTAACAGTTTTTTACTACCATAATGTTTCTGTAAACATGTTTGCGCAAAAGCTTTTTGTACATTTGAGCTTATCTTCTTGCAATGCAATTTCCCAAAGTGGAAGTTTGTTTTAGTCCCAAGTTGGATTGATTTTTGAAAAGCCTTTAAACCATGTGTGATATTTGCAAACAGTTTATTTTAGTCATGGCTTTATAATGTTTCCATCGTGCAGAGTGAGCTAATTAATAAGCTTTAAAAAACTAGAATGTTGTGCTCAAGGGAAATCCAGCTTACCTCACTGGTAAGCTATAACTCCATCCTGCAAGTTTATTGTATTTGAGTTTATTATACTTAATGCCTACAAGTCAGTGCTCACATTTTTGAAGGCTTGTTTTTTTCTCTCTGTAGGAGGTTCAGACTGATGGTGACAAGCAGTTTGCATCACAAAATAAAACAGTTTCTGTGAACTGTACTGATGTCCTACAGAATTCCTTCAGTACGGGTCTTGGAGTTCCATGTAGCCTGCCCAAAACCGACAAACCATCTATTCCATCATTCCAGCAGCTGGGTTTTGTTAATGGAATTCTGCCACAGCAAGGAGTTCCTAAGGAGCCAGACCTACTAAAGTGTTTTCAAACATACATGAATCTGTTGCATTTTTATCCGGACAGTCAGACACACCAAAGCCCCACTCTGTTGCCGCCAGCTTTCCTGTCCAGTAATGAAGACAAATGTGCCAAAGAACAATTTGGAGAAGTCACAAGTGAAGGGAAGGATTTAAACATACACATGAGAGATTCAAGAATGAAGGATGTGCAGAAGGCAAAAAATGTGAACCAGAGTGCCGACAAAGCCAGAACTCTAAAGTATTTGTTGGGAGAGCTCAAGGCCCTGCTAGCAGAGCAAGGTATATGAGCACTTTTAAAATAATTTTCTGTAGCGTGGTGTTAATGCTAGATAGCAATGTCATAGTATTTAGTCATCATTTATATTTAGAATCGTCAACATGGAGTTTGTGGTATTTTCCACAGAAATGTCTTGAGCTAGTAAGGAAGTGAGTTCTGCCTATTTTGTTACTTTCTAGGTTTTGATCCCTCTTGTTTCCTGTGGATTTGAAATGTATGAGAGAGTATCAAACAGTCTTTTACTTGCAAGTGTGTATTCATTCTACTTGATTCAAAAGGGCCTTGAGAAGATTCAATCAAAGAGAATTTATAGCCATAAACTTATAGGGGTTAGAAGAGCCCTAAAGGTGATTAACTCCCTTAAATGGAGTGGTAATTTTTGCTATTTTAAAAAAATGAGATTTTCTTCCCATCATTTCTTTAATAACCAGTTGTTACAAGATTTAACAAATCTGACTTTGAGAAGTAATCCAGACCTTTTAATGCCATTTGCAGTTTACTTTTGGGTTTTTTTAAATTAAGAAAAATGTCTAAGGTGGAGTTATGAGATATTTGAGCCAAGTTGTATTCATTTGTTTTCATTATGTGTATATGCTAATAGCTTTCACTTGGAGTGAGTTACAGATTTGTCATCTTAGAAACCACAATAATTGATTGTGGAAGCACTGACTGAATAACTAATATTTGCAGACTTACAAAAAGAAATTCCAAATCTTAAAATGTGTTACAGGAACATAGCACTATTAATCTGAAGGTTTAATATATTAAAATCTCTGTGTTTTCAGACCTTCAATTTATTACTATTCTCTTAACCAAATACTTAATCATAAGAACAATAATAATAAGAGTAACAATATTGTCATTTATTGAGTATTTACCATGTGTCCAGCACTGTGCTGAGTGTTTATATGCATTATCTCATTTAATCTTCACAACAATCTGATGAGACATTGTTATCTCCATTTAACTATCGAAAATCTGGGCTTCAGGAAGTTGAGTAATTTGACTAAAGTTCCACTGCTAGAAAATGCTGGAGCCCAGATCTCTACCTCCAGCGCCTATGAGCAAAACCACTCTACAAAGGATTGGTAGGGAACTTCTCAATAGTTGGTCACAGATGTTTACTGTGTACATGTACTTTATTTACATCAGGGTGTTAAAATACCCATGGGATTGAGTAAAGTTTTATAATTTAGAATATACTTTCTACCTCTTTTGGATATGAGAAAGTAAATATTATAATAATTAAATGTTTTCAGTCCACAGAAAATTTGAATGGAAATGAAGGGGCAAATATAAAAGGACAAAAGATCTAAAATCCACCTTCTCCCTGTGTCTGTTTGCTACCTCCCAAACCATCCACTCCCCGCAAAAAAATAGCAAAAATGGTACTGCTTTTGATGTGGACACCAAATGAGGTGTGGCTGGTTGTTTTAAATCTATTTTATAAAATTAAATAATAAAATCTTATCAGAGTAGATCCTCCCTCAATATTTTACCAAATTGAATCACCTAAAGTGAATTATTTACTTATGCCAGGATCAAAGGATGTGTTGTAAATGTTATTACTGTAATCAATTATAGGAAACCCTTCAGCAGTGATAGGAGTCCAATAGTCCTTTGGGAATGCAAGCTAGGAGACATATCAGCTATCTTCCTACTAGACTCTTTAACTGAAAAAAATCACTAATAATCCTATGATAGAAGATTAATCTTTAGTTTGCTGAATTTAGTTTCTTTAGAATTTTTTTGAATAAGCAAATGCAGGCAGCAGGAAAGAGGAAAATAGGATTTATACATTACATTTATGAGTAATTAAGTTGTTTGTTTATAGCAAATAAGTATATATCTGGAGAATTTTCTTTTTTAGTAATACACATGAATAATCTTATCCAAAAACAATTTACAGTATTGTTATTACTTATTTCTTCTCCCTTTCATAGAGGATTCAGAAATCCAGAGGTTGATTGCAGAATTGGAGGCGTGTATACCTCTGCTTCCAGCAATAAGTGGAAACACAAATATTCAAGTTGAGATAGCACTGGCCATGCAACCACTAAGAAGTGAAAATGCTCAGTTACGCAGGTATGAATCGTTCTTTGAATATTTTTGTCATATGCAAAGATGTCCCGTGGCCAGAACAAAGGTGCCAAATGAGCTATCTAGGACTCCGTAAGAAAAATAGATTTACTGTTTCACTGCGTTTCTACTTTTACTTCTCCATTTCTAAACATTGCCAGCATTCTCTAACTCTTCTTCTGTTACTTCTGCTCGCTAGTACATATTTTCTCCCACTTCCTTTGCCTCCATTGTCACTGGTTGGTAGGATATAGAGAGGAAAATGAAGTTCCCCAGGGCATTTGTCAGACTAGTCTGGGTTGTCCTGCAGCAACAAACTCCAGAATCTCAGTGGCATAGCACGGCCAAAGTTTCTTTCTCCCTCATGCCAACACCAATGTGGGTCGGCAAAGACCCTCTTTCATCCTATGATTCAGGGTTTAGGTTCCCTCCATCTCATGAGGCCGCTGTCTCATACGACGTTTTTCAGGGAAAAGATCTGGCAGACCAACTCTACACACCCTAGCCCAGAAGTGATAGTCTCGCTTCTACTTCTGTTTTGTAGGCTAAAATGAGGCATATGGCCCTGCCTAATGTAAAGATTTGGGGCATAAAATTTTCCCATACTGCCCATACAGTCTGGGACGAAAGGAGAACCCGACGGGGTGAGCACCAGTAGCCCCACCACACTCAGACATAAAAAAAACTCATTTAAATTCTTAGATATTTTTTCTTTTGGCTATTTGAACTTATGTAGGAAGTCACATATTATTAGCAGTGTCCTAACTTTGAATGTTTCAGTGATGGCCACCAAGGCTGCTACCGTAGGTGTGTACTTTGCAGAGAATGAGAATACTGTGCCGGTGCTTCTGCGGCCCTGCGGTGTGCGTGCGCCCTGAGGGGGTATTATGGTTACATGAGCTGAGTACCAGATAGGAACTGCAAGGACCTACACAAACATTATCAAGAAATTAGAAAGCAATCAAATAGCATTCCTGGTTGGAGAGGAGCTCAAATTTATAGATCTGGAGACTGCAAAGGCATGACACCTAGTGAGATTTACTTGCTTAGGATTATTTCTCTAAAGGTCATTAGTCTCTAAGATACTATGATATAAGATGGGATTGCTGGGTTTAAATTCTAATAATACTGTCTTCTGTTCTGACTTATAATAGTAAGTTTTTCAAAATAAAAAACAAGTATGAATATATAATAGTAATGGTAACAGCTAATACTACTACTAACATTTATTGAATGTTTCTAATGTGCCAGCCTATGTCCTTTATATATGTCATTTCTTTAAATTCTCAGAATGGCTCCATGAGGTAGGCATTATGTTATTCTCATTTACAGAGGAGGAAGCCAAGGCACAGAGAGGTTATGTAACTTGTCCAAAGTCACATATATAAAAAGATTCAAACTGGGTAGTTTGATTTTAGAGAACAAATTATCTTAATTTCTACATTCTGCATTGCTTCTGCTAGGAAATAGAACCTAACTTATTAATACTTCAGGACTTCAATATTTAAGTGTATTTTGTGGACTAGCAAACTGTATACTGTAAGCTCTTTGAAAAAAGCATTGTTTTTTGCGGCACCTGGGTGGCTCAGTCGTTAAGCGTCTGCCTTCGGCTCAGGGCGTGATCCCAGCATTCTGGGATCGAGCCCCGCATCAGGCTCCTCCACTGGGAGCCTGCTTCTTCCTCTCCCACTCTCCCTGCTTGTGTTCCCTCTCTCGCTGGCTGTCTCTCTCTCTGTCAAATAAATAAATAAAATCTTTAAAAAAAAAAAAAAAAAGAAAGAAAGAAAAACATGTTTTTGAAGCTATGACTGTCAGCTAATTGGTTTCTTTAAATAAGAACTTAGTCTCAGAATATTATCTATTTTAACATGTGCCCATGGGGAATATCAGTGGTTCTTGTTTACGTCCCTTCTTTAGAACATTTTAGAATTGTTTTGGGAGCTAATTTATAAGCCACTTAAGAAAATGAGACTTACTACTTTATTGGTCCACAGCTTGTTTTTAATTTTTTAAAAAGGTATTAGTTTGATGTTTAACCTTATTCTTCAGACTTGGCACCAGATCTTTTTGGCTCTATGTCCTTAGAGGACAAAGATATTATATAGCATGCTATTCCCACTGTTTACTTGACCTTCTAAAAATGAAATGTTTGAAAAACAAAGAATTGGTCAATTTGTCTTTTTAGTAGAATAAGTTTCCAGCAGAGGGGTAGGAATTTTTGTCCCTCTTTGGTAACTGAATTTAGAAAGAATCATCTATAATTTCCATTACAAATGAAAGTTGGAGTACATAGGGTCATTCAGAAGTGTTTTTCAGCATTTTCAATCAGAAAAGTTTTTTTTCCTCTTTGGACATTTAGAAACTATGTGTTTCTGTTTAGCCAGGAAAGCGATCTTTCAGGACTTTCGTGGAGTTTATTGCCATCTTGTGGCTTAAAAAAAATAGCCAGGTGCAATGTTTCTATGGCATTTGGACATTTTTGGCATTTTTGGGCTGCACAGTTTTTATTTGGGACTTCTGATAAAAGGCTTAACATTTAGCCTTCCTGGTCCCTACCCATGAAATGTCTGTAGTGCCCCATTTGTTGTGACCACCAAAAGCCCTGGCACATGCCCAAATTTTCCTGCATGAGGGCTGGGAGGGGACTTCTTCCAGTTAAGAACCATTGCGCTAGAGAGTTCCATAATATTTATAGGGCAAGTTAGAATTCATGACCACTTCCTGACTATAGACTCAAATATGAGACCATTATGTACTCACAGAACAAAAAAATGAAATAGGAGTGAGAGGGAGGAGCCAGGGGTGGCATTCAGTTTTTTGGCTTGATCATTTGACAGATGGTAACATAATTCTCCCAGATGGAAGCTACTAAAGGAAGAATATATTGTTTATTTGTTTATTTCATGTTACTTTTGAGATAGAAGATGTAGGAGAGCCAGTGAGTTAAGATTTAGACATGCCAAATTTGTCATTGAGACCATCTGGAGATCTATATGGTGTAAGTGGAGCACAGAACAAGACCCAGGATAGAAATCCAGACTTGGAAGTTATTCACTAAACACATTTTTATTGAGCTTTTACTATAGATTTGGCACTGTTGTAGGCACTAGAGACAATGGTGATTAAAAACAAGTGATTTATTATCAGCTCGTGAGTGGTAAATTCACCAGGAAGGTATAGAGTGTGAAACCCAGCCAAGGGAGAAGTGCTGGGAAATAACAGCTTTTTAAGGAAAGAACATGGGAGCAGGAAGCTGTGAAAGAAACCCAAGAAGGAGCAGTAAGGAAGTGGCAGCAAAACCAGGAGAAAGACATGTCACAAAAACCATGGGAAGAGGGGCGCCTGGGTGGCTCAGTCGTTAAGTGTCTTCCTTTGGCTCAGGGCCTGATCCCAGGGTCCTGGGATCCAGCCCCGCATTGGGCTCCCTGCTACGCTGGGAGCCTGCTTCTTCCTCTCCCACTCCCCCTGCTTGTGTTCCCTCTCTCACTGGCTGTCTCTCTCTCTGTCAAATAAATAAATCTTTAAAAAGAAAAAAAACATGGGAAGAAGGAATGTATAGGAGAGATCTTTGCATAGCATTCAGAATAAACAAACTGACAAAAGAGATAAAAGGGGTCAAGAATAAACATCACGAGATGAATTGCTCGAAGAAAACTCAAGAATATTTGAAACAGTATTCCGTATTTCAAGGAAATTAAAGATAATAGGTTCCTTCTTAGAGCCAGGAAAAGAGAGAATGCTTAAAGGAGAAAAGACAGGAAAGGAGAAGAAAAGTGAATTAAATGAGCTCAGGAAAATAAAAGCAAAACATCTTACAAAAATGAAAACGGGCACCTGGGTGGCACAGTCGTTAAGCGTCTGCCTTCGGCTCAGGGCGTGATCCCGGCGTTCTGGGATCGAGCCCTGCATCAGGCTCCTCCACTGGGAGCCTGCTTCTTCCTCTCCCACTCCCCCTGCTTGTGTTCCCTCTCTTGCTGGCTGTCTGTCAAATAAATAAATAAAATCTTTAAAAAAAAAAAATGAAAACAAACATGAAGTCGTCAGGTATTTTATATTCCATTAGGATACTTATTATATTTCATTAGAACCTAAGCAATATGAATGCTGATTTTGTTTTTTTGGAGGTTTTGCTTTTTTCCCTGAAATCTTTCTGTTACATTTGCTACTAAGTTCATAGTTCAGTGTCTCCTACCAACTTTAGCTTATTCCTCTTACCAAACCCTTTTAAAAAAATTTTTATTGATGTGATAAAATAGATATGATATTATATTTATCTTTTTAACCATTTTATAAGTATACTTTTGAGGGGCATTATATACTTTTACAATGCTGTGTTCCCATAACCTCTGTCTAGTCCCCAAAACTTTTTCATCCCCAGCATAAACTCTGTACCCATTAAACAGTAATTCCGTCTCTTCTTTCCCCTTAGCTTCTGGTAACGTCTGTTTTCTTTTCTGTCTGTGTACATTTGAGAAGGCTGAGAAGGCTAAATTTTTTTTTTTTTTA